>NC_053025.1:398411914-398689288 GCF_003073215.2 Triticum urartu | reverse complement strand
TAGGGTTTAGGTCATATGTGGATATGGGAAAGTAGTTGAGGATTTTGGAGCATATCATTAAGCACATGAAGCAAGAGGCTCATTAAGCAACACCTCATCCCTCCTTGATATTATTGGCTTTTCCTAAAGACTCAATGTGATCTTGGATCACTAAAATATAAAATGAAGAGTCTTGAGCTTGAAGCTTTAGCCAATCCTTTGTCCTTAGCATCTTGAAGGAGTTCCCACAACCTTTAGTCCATGCCACTCCATTGTTGAACTTATCTGAAACATGCTAGATCGAAATGTTAGTCCAACAAGAGATATGTTGTCATCAATTATCAAAACTACCTAGGGAGCACTTGTGCTTTCACGCGGCAAGGTCGGTGGCGAGGCACGGTGCGGGATCCGGGACGACGATGTGGTGGCAGGGCGCTCCGGCGACCCGGCCGACGAAGTCCGGTGAGCGGGCGCGGTCAACGGTGCGCATAGGCGGCGGGCGGATCCGGGCTCGCGCGGGCCCGCGATGGGCTCTGCGGGCCGCGGCGGTGGTGGGAAGTGGCGGCGACAGGTGGCGCGATGTGAGTGGGCGAGGGCGGCGGAGGCGATGACGTGGCGGCTTGTGATTGGTTGGAACGACGTGGCGGCGGGAGTGGACGTGTCCGGCGACTGGATGGACATGTCCGGCGGCGCGAGAGGAGCGGGGCTAGGGTTTGGACTGCGAGATTTTTCGGAGGGAGCCACCTATTTATAGGTAGAGGGAGCTAGGAGAGTCCAAATGAGGTGCGGTTTTCGGCCACGCGATCGTGATCAAACGACCGAGATGATGGAGGAGGTTTAGGTGGGTTTTGGGCTATCTAGAGAGGGTGTTGGGCTGCAACACACACGAGGCCTTTTTGGTCCCTCGGTTAACCGTTGGAGTATCAAACGAAGTCCAAATGGCATGAAACTTGACAGGCGGTCTACCGGTAGTAAGCCAAGGCCGCTTGGCAAGTCTCGGTCCAATCCGGAAATGTTTAATCCCCACACATGAAAGAAAGGTAGAAATGACCACCGGAGAAGAACGAAGCGCCGGAATGCAAAACGGACAACGGGGAAAATGCTCGGATGCATGAGACGAACATGTATGCAAATGAAATGCACATGATGACATGATATGCAATGCATGACACACAAGCAATGACAAGGCAACAACAGCGAATAACTGGAGGACACGTGGCACATCGGTCTCGGGGCGTTACAACACTCCACCACTACGAGAGGATCTCGTCCCGAGATCTAGAATGGCACCGGAGGGACAACGGAAGAGAAAGAGAAGAGGTAAAACTAACTTGCTTCTTTGACCAATGAGTGAAACCAAAGAACCTTGAAGAGGATAAGCCATTTCGAGAAAAAGAATACGACGGAGATGAACGAAGTTGAAAATATACCGTTAGAAAAGAGGAACAACGAAGAACAAATTCGGTCATCACTCTGGTTGAAATGGAAGTCAAAAACTTGATAAAATGAAAAGAACTTGAGCAAAAGGGCACAACACTCCGGTTAGATGGATAAGCACAGGAAAGAACATGATCTTAGATTAAATGAGATGATGGTTGAAAAGAGCAACATCACAATTCCTCCGGAACGAAAGAATAGAATATAGATAATTGGAAAAGAATGGAGAAGAAAATGCCATCTTATGCCACAAAAGAGCTTGAGAAGGCATCCTTAGGAAATGGGTCGAGTGGAGTTGTTGGAAAACCAACAACGAAAGGATAAGCTTGATATGGTCTTGTGGAGTACATCTCAAATTAAGAGATGAAAACCTGCCACTCACGGGAAAAAGAGTTTGATTGGTAAGAACAAGGAGACGAGAAACTATATCACCGGGAGGATAAATGAAGAACGTGGGTCATTTATAAGCACCATAGATAGCAACAAACCTTAGGGAAGGCTTTAGGTGAAATATAACCCAAGGTAACCCCAATGACGAGATTGGTGGATTTAAAATACCTCATTCTTAATAACATGTGAATCATGAAACATGAACTCAAATTATCAAGAATGACATAATACCACCTCCAATGATTCGGAAGAAAGAATTGCACTCCGGATAACAAGATGAAGAAAGCTTGAGCTCCTTTGAAAAGAATCTCAATGAACGCTAGGAGAAGGAATCATTTCTTTGATGAACCATCATGTATAGCCTCCATGAAGAAACTCCGGTAACAAAAGAATAAAAAGAAGGAGAAATTGAAAACACAAGGTGAATCCTTGCAATGATTTAGATGGATCTTTGCGATGATATAATTGAAATAACTTTGAGCTCCGGAAAGAAAGATTAAACAAGTGAAACAGAGAGTTTTGATGAGGCTCCGGAATAAGGAATTGAATTTACTCGATGAAACAAGAATAAGAATTACATTATGCTTATCCTTCATCAATTAAATTGATGACAATCGACGGATTTGACATATTACTTATTCTCGTGGAAAAGATTAAGAGAGATATACCATAAACTTGAGAACGTCTTCAACAAATCGCCGGTAGGATTCAAACAACGAATAAATTGATATGATACACGAAGGAAGAAGAATCTTGCACGAACCACCGTTAGAATTAAAATAAACGAAGAAAAGATAAAGAATCATCGGGAAGAATTAGCAAATAAATGAAGATGCTTGAGAGAAATTAGATCTATGAGAACGAAGAGATTACGAGCTGATTAGAGAATCCTTGATTTAGACACCGGTATGATTTAGGGTATGAGAGCTGAAAGCTGGACTGAATAAATCTTAGATGATGGGCTCCGGATAATCAAACTGAGCAGAATCTCAAATTGCTCCGGATAGGTGAGAAGAATTGCCACATTCAAAACAATTATGAGGGGATGACATGTAGCTAGAACCATGAATCTCTGAGAGAGTGGATAGAATATGGATGAAAAATTCTTCTTCGGTCTTCAAATGTTGAGAATGATGACGAGAAACACCACCAAGAATTATTTAGACACTCCGGAAGAATCAAAACAAAGAGGTTGAGCCAACAATGAAAATAATTTGGAAGATCTTGGAGAAGACATTTGACTGATGATAATTCATTCTTACGTCAAACTTCGAAAAGAATTTAGGATAGCTCCGGGAAAAATAAGAAGAGTCAGGTAAGATCCTGGGAAAAGACCTATGGGTTAGGGCCCACTAAAAAGAAAACATCGTTGAAATGATTTAAAAGAGAGGTTGCACCGGTTGAATTAAAAGGCTTGAATGAGATAACAACCTCGAAAAATCTTGAACGAATGCAGAGTGGAAAACATGAATCTTTGAGATAACTTGAGCACTCCGGAACAATAGAATAGCGAGCGGTGAAAGATTATTAGGTGTACCGTTATGAGAAGGCATTTGAAACGAGGAAAAAGGTATGACCAACACCGAAAGCTTGAATTGGTTCCACCGGAGAAGAAAACGAGTGATGAGAGACGAACTTGAAGCTCCGTTAGAATCTTCTTGAGAATCACCGGATAAGAATATTGATAGAAAAAGAATGGAGAGGCTTCACATCAATAAGATGGATACTCGATTGAGAAATCTGAGTCCTTCACGAAAAAAGGTGGGTGGGCAGGAAAACAAATGCAACTTGGGATGGATGAAACGAACACCGTAGAGAAAGCTGAGATTGAATCTTGCGAATGTTGAAGTGATCGGATCCACTTGAAGCGAAGCACACCAGTTGAACAAGATTGGCATAACAATCTCGATTATCAAGGAGGATTAGTATTCGCATAGGAGTATGATAACACCACTTAGGAAAGGGATGGAATCAACATTTGACTTCGAAGCAACTCGAATACCACAACTCAAAAGAACAAAAACAAAGGATTGGCTTGCGGAATAAGCCAGAACAAACATATGATAGAGATTTCGTCCGAAGTTTTCGTGGTGGGGCCTACACGGGCTCGATCGTACAGCACCATCATGTACAAGGCAGTGCACATGACATACGAAGCGTCCCCGAGTCGGCATAGCCAAGGACTCTTTAAGATACAACGAGACCACTGTAAAACTGACCGTGAATAGGCGGACCACTAGACGTCGAACCCCAATTTCATATCATACATCCGTCGGAAAGAAATCCTAAGAGCTACTTGAATTCCCACTTATAAACTCCCGAAATTTTTCCAGTTATGCAATCAGGTGTTGGGGATACAGGGGAAGCATAATATCTCACCCAAAGCTAGCAAATCCTACATCCAACTGTATCCATCCTTCAACACATAACCAAGAAACCTTCGGAAATCATCTACCTCAACCTTCGAAAAGCATCCGTTATATGAGTTATGGCAATACTCCCGAACTCCCGCCCCAGTACTGGGTGGCGTCGAGGTTATCTCACCAACGAACTGCATAAAAGAGATTTTCGATGTCGGCGTACTAAACTCAGGTATTCCAGAACTGCAACGATAAAATTATGACGAGAACACCTCGGAGCTCAACTCCCTGGGACACTGCCACAAAACCCCTGACAGGAGGCACCAAGACAATGTTCTCGTCACAAAACCATCGGAACGATTCCAAGATACCCGCGTGATCCTAAAAAAAAAATTTAGTGAAATTTGAGAAGAGAAGAGTCAAAACTCTACGTCAGGATGCCTTACCAGAGCGACGAGGAGACTGGGAAGTAAAAAGAATTCCTAAACTCTCCGATATATAATTCCTAAATGACTCAAAACATTTTTTTTCTAGACACAACTCGGCTGCTAAAAATGATCAATCAGTGGGGGCTCCTAAGGTCGGGGAAGGCTCTGATACCAACTTGTAACACCCTCGATGCGGCTATATCTCCCACGTGTCGAAGCACGACTTAGAGGCATAACCGCATTGAAAGCAATGTCGCAAGTGAGGTAATCTTCGCAAACAACCCATGTAATACATAAGGGAAAGAAATACATAGTTGGCTTACAATCGCCAGTTCACACAAATACATGAATAAAGCATTACATCATCCAGATACAATCAAGGTCCGACTACGGAACCAAAATAAAAGAAGAACCCCAAATGCGACACAGTCCCTGATCGACCCCAACTGGGCACCACTAATGATCAACTAGAACGAAACAACACAAAGGACAAGATCTTCATCGAGCTCCTCCTGAGCTTGGTTGCGTCATCTGCACGGACTCATCGGCACCTGCAAGCTGGTTTTGGAAGTACCTGTGAGCCACAGCGACTCAGCAATCTCGCACCCTCGCGATCAAGATTATTTAAGCTTATGGGTAAGGTAAAGGCATGAGGTGGAGCTGCAGCAAGCGACTAGCATATATGGTGGCTAACATACGCAAAAGAGAGCGAGAAGAGAAGGCAAAGCACGATCGAGAAACTATGATCAAGAAGTGATCCTAAAACAACCTACGTGAAGCATAACTCCAACACCGTGTTCACTTCCCGGACCCCGCCGAGAAGAGACCATCACGGTAACACACGCGGTTGATGTATTTTAATTAAGGTCAACTTCAGGTTTTCTGCAACCGGACATTAACAAATTCCCATCTGCCCATAACCGCGGGCACGGCTTTCAAAAGTTCAAATCCCTGCAGGGGTGTCCCAACTTAGCCCATGACAAGCTCTCATGGTCAACGAAGGAATAGACCTCCTCCCGAGACATTCCGATCAGACTCGGTATCCCGGTTCTTCAAGACATCCTCGACAATGGTAAAACAAGTCCATCAAGACCACCCGATGCACCGACATCCCGATAGGAGCTGCACATATCTCGTTCTCAGGGCAACACCGGATAAGCAATCCGTACAACTAAAACCAGCCCTCGAGTTTCCCCGAGGTGGCGCTGCAAGGGGCTCTAGTTCGGACCAACACTTAGACAAGCACTGGCCAGGGGGGTTAAAATAAGATGACCCTTGGGATGCGCGACTCCCAAGGGAAAAAGGCTAGGTGGCGAATGGTAAAACCAAGGTTGGGCCTTGCTGGAGGAGTTTTATTCAAAGCGAACTGTCAAGGGGTTCCCATTATAACCCAACCGCGTGAGGAACGCAAAATCCGAGAACATAACACGGATATGACAGAAATTAGGGCGGCAAGAGTGGAACAAAACACCAGGAATAAGGTCGAGCCTTCCACCCTTTACCAAGTATATAGATGCATTAATTAAATAAGATATATTGTGATATCCCAACAAGTAAACATGTTCCAACAAGGAACAACATCTCCATGTTCCACCGAGGAACAAACTTCAATCTTCACCTCCAACTAACAACGCTATAAGAGGGGCTGAGCAAAGCGGTAACATAGCCAATCAACGGTTTGCTAGGACAAGGTGGGTTAGAGGCTTGGTTTAACAATATGGGAGGCATGATAAGCAAGTGGTAGGTATCGCAGCATAGGCATAGCAAAAGAGCGAGCAACTAGCAAGCAAAGATAGAAGTGATTTCGAGGGTATGGTCATCTTGCCTGAAATCCCGCAAGGAAGAAGAACGAGTCCATGAAGAAGACAAACGGAACGTAGACGAACGGGTCCTCACAACGCGACGTTATCGGAACCAACCCAAATAAGCAAACACCAGAAAGAAGCACACAACATAGTAAGCAACCAGCACATGAACATGGTATGATATGCGAGATGCGGTATGCGATGCACATGCATGATTTGCAAGGAAATGAATGAACCTGGCCTCAACTTGGAAATCCAAGTGTGCCACTGGAAAGATGAGATGAAATCGCTTGAAAATGATATAAAGAACGCCGGAATCGGAGTTACGGTTTGGAAATGGCAAGCAATTCAAATATGACACTGGTCTGCGATTTACAGCAAGTAGCCAACTAAATGCAACAAGATGAACATGCTACAGCACTCAAACATGGCAACAAAATACATGGAAGGGATCCATTCATGATGCTTCACAAAAGTCTAGCACTGAGCTACGGCCAATTCATACATTAACAGGTTCAAACAAGCATGGCAAAAGAGCAAACGGTAAACAGATCTCAGACTTAGTGAAATTAACACTTGTTTGGAATTTCAGATCAGATAGCACTCCTCGGAGCATGAAAACTATATGCTACAGGACCTGAACATGGCAAAGTAAAGCATGGCATGAAGCTACTCAAAGAGCTTAACAAAAGTCCCTTAGTGACCTTGAGCCAAAAGGGATCAGAAAATACAATTGCAAGCATGTGAACATGGCAAAAATATAATCAGATCACAGACTTTGTGAAAACTGGAGCATGCTGAAAACAGATATCAAGTAGGCATGTTTACGAGCTCGATGCACTCACTACAGAGCAAGTCATGACAATCTAAGCATACACTCATCAAGAACACACAAAATGCAAGCTAGACATGGCAAGAACAATAGCATAGCATGCACGGATCAACTACAACATCATCGGCAAAATCGCTAACAAGTAGACAATCTGTCCAGATTCACGAAATAGCAAAAGTAGAGCTCGATTGACTCAAGCTAGGGTGCTGCATAAATGAAAACGAAGACATGGATGGATAGAGCACTACAATATTAACAAAACATCCTTACTGATCATCCTCAAAAGAGGCACGGATCACTAGGAAACAACAAGAACATATGGCATAATGAGATAAACAGACCAAGGACTTAGTGGAAATGCTAAGTCCCTGAAATCAACATTAACAAGTGCCTCACTTTGCAAGCTTGTGCTAGTCACCACACACATCACAAAAATACATGGATTGCACCTCTGGAAAGATGGGAAAACCCTTAACAAAACATATGTAGAGCTCATGGGCATATCATGCACACAATAATCATGGCAAAAATGACAAATATCTAAATGGAGCAGCAGATCTGGCAATTATCTCAAGTAGCACTCTTCTAACAGCATTTCGGGCATCAAGATGAACTCAAATGAAAATGATGCAATGAGATGAAATGATGAACTCTCTGAGACGAACATTTTGATATGCTATATGCATGAATCGGAGCAACGGTGATGCAGTTACGACATGATGAAGAGAAGCACATGAACCTGGAATCTCAGGACTTAGCAGAAATTCAGTGAGCGTCAAATAGTAAAAATCGCATGGGACGGAGGATAGCTGGGCTGCTCACCATTGGGCTCGGCCCACGGGAAGAGGAGAAGGCAGGCCAGCGGGAGCGGCTGCGCTGGGCCGGACTCGGGGCGCGGCCCACGCGGTGGCGCGGTCAACGGAGGACGGCAGATCGGGGCTCTCCCGATCCCGATCGGGGCGCCGGCGGCGAGGTCGACCGGCGCGACATCGGTGATCGACGGCAGGAACGGATCCGACCGCTGGGCACCGGATCCGGGTACGATGGAGGTCAGCAGGTGACCGGCGATGCGGAGAAGGGCCGGCAGGGGACGCGCGGTGGCCGGAGGGCAGCACAAGGCGGCGGAGACGGCGGAGTAGTTTGCCGGCGGCGAACTTGGACGGCGGGCGAGCAAGGCGGGGCGGAGGCGATGCGCGCGGCGGCGGCGGAGCAGGGCGAAGGCGGCGGCGCAGACGTGAGGAGGCGACGCGGCGAGGTCGGTGGCGAGGCACGGTGCGGGATCCGGGACGACGATGTGGTGGCGGGGCGCTCCGGCGACCCGGCCGGCGAAGTCCGGTGAGCGAGCGCGGTCAACGATGCGCACAGGCGGCGGCGGGCGGATCCGGGCTCGCACGGGCCCGCGATGGTCTCCGCGGGCCGCGACGGTGGTGGGAAGTGGCGGCGACAGGTGGCGCGATGTGAGTGGGCGAGGGCGGCGGAGGCGATGACGTGGCGGCTTGTGATTGGTTGGAACGACGTGGCGGCCGGGAGTGGACTTGTCCGGCGACTGGATGGACATGTCCGGCGGCGCGAGAGGAGCAGGGCTAGGGTTTGGACTGTGAGATTTTTCGGAGGGAGCCACCTATTTATAGGTAGAGGGAGCTAGGAGAGTCCAAATGAGGTGCGGTTTTCGGCCACGCGATCGTGATCAAACGTCCGAGATGATGGAGGAGGTTTAGGTGGGTTTTGGGCCATCTAGAGAGGGTGTTGGGCTGCAACACACACGAGGCCTTTTCGGTCCCTCGGTTAACCGTTGGAGTATCAAACGAAGTCCAAATTGCACGAAACTTGATAGGCGGTCTACCGGTAGTAAACCAAGGCCGCTTGTCAAGTCTTGGTCCAATCCGGAAATGTTTAATCCCCACACATAAAAGAAAGGTAGAAATGACCACCGGAGGAGAACGAAGCACCGGAATGCAAAACGGACAACGGGGAAAATGCTCGGATGCATGAGACGAACATGTATGCAAATGAAATGCACATGATGACATGATATGCAATGCATGACACGCAAGGAATGACATGGCAACAACAGCGAATAACTGGAGGACACGTGGTACATCGGTCTCGGGGCATTACATAAGGCGTCGTCTCAACGGATTTCTATGGTGCCCTTTTTAACGTGAATGCAGCCGTCTCTAAAGCATAACCCCAAAACGATAGCGGTAAATCCGTAAAATACATCATAGATCGCACCATATCTAGTAAAGTATGATTACGACGTTCGGACACGTCATTACGCTGTGGTGTTCCGGGTGGCGTGAGTTGCAAAACTATTCCACATTGTTTCAAATGTAGACCAAACTCGTAACTCAAATATTCTCCTCCATGATCAGATCGTAAAAACTTTATTTTGTTATTACGATGATTTTCCACTTCACTCTGAAATTCTTTGAACTTTTCAAATGTTTCGGACTTTTGTTTCATTAAGTAGATATACCCATATTTCCTCAAATCATCTGTGAAGGTGATAAAATAATGATACCCGCCGCGAGCTTCAATATTCATTGGACCACATACATCAGTATGTATGATTTCCAACAAATCCGTTGCTCGCTCCATTGTTCCGGAGAACGGCGTTTTAGTCATCTTGCCCATGAGGCATGGCTCGCAAGTACTAAGTGATTCATAATTAAGTGATTCCAGAAGTCCGTCGATATGGAGTTTCTTCATGCGCTTTACACCAATATGACCAAAACGGCAGTGCCACAAATAAGTTGCACTATCATTATCACTCTACATCTTTTGGCTTCAACATTATGAATATGTGTATCACTACTATCGAGATTCAATACAAATAGACCACTCTT
Source organism: Triticum urartu (assembly GCF_003073215.2). Lineage (NCBI taxonomy): Eukaryota > Viridiplantae > Streptophyta > Magnoliopsida > Poales > Poaceae > Triticum > Triticum urartu. The sequence continues at coordinate 398,679,208 of NC_053025.1, read as the reverse complement.
CAAGGGTGCATGACCATAAAAGATATTACTCATATAAATAGAACAACCATTATTCTCAGATTTAAATGAATAACCGTCTCGCATCAAACAAGATCCAGATATAATGTTCATGCTTAACGCTGGCACCAAATAACAATTATTTAGGTCTAAAACTAATCCCGAAGGTAGATGTAGAGGTAGCGTGCCGACGGCGATCACATCGACTTTGGAACCATTTCCCACACGCATCGTCACCTCGTCCTTAGCCGGTCTTCGCTTAATCCGTAGTCCCTGTTTCGAGTTGCAAATATTAGCAACAGGACCAGTATCAAATACCCAGGTGCTACTACGAGCTCTAGTAAGGTACACGTCAATAACATGTATATCACATATACCTTTGTTCACCTTGCCATCCTTCTTATCCGCCAAATACTTGGGGCAGTTCCGCTTCTAGTGACCAGTCCCTTTGCAGTAGAAGCACTCAGTCTCAGGATTAGGTCCAGACTTGGGTTTCTTCTCTTGAGCAGCAACTTGTTTGCCGTTCTACTTGAAGTTCCCTTTCTTTTTCCCTTTACCCTTTTTCTTGAAACTGGTGGTCTTGTTGACCATCAACACTTGATGCTCCTTCTTGATTTCTACCTCCGCAGCCTTTAGCATTGCGAAGAGCTCGAGAATTGTCTTATCCATCCCTTGCATATTATAGTTCATCACGAAGCTCTTTTAGCTTGGTGGCAGTGATTGAAGAACTCTGTCAATGACACTATCAACCGAAAGATTAACTCCTAGCTGAGTCAAGTGATTATGGTACCCAGACATTCTGAGTATATGTTCACTGACAGAACTATTCTCCTCCATCTCGCAGCTGTAGAACTTATTGGAGACTTCATATCTCTCAATTCAGGCATTTGCTTGAAATATTAACTTCAACTCCTAGAACATCTCATATGCTCCATGACGTTCAAAACGTCGTTGAAGTCCCGATTCTAAGCCGTAAAGCATGGCACACTGAACTATTGAGTAGTCATCAGCTTTGCTCTGCCAAACGTTCATCACATCTGGCGGTGCACATGCAGCGGGTTTGGCACCTAGTGGTGCTTTCAGGATGTAATTCTTCTATGCAGCAATGAGGATAATCCTCAAGTTACAGACTCAGTCCGTGTAATTGCTACCATCATCTTTCAACTTTGCTCTCTCAAGGAACACATTAAAATTCAACGGAACAACAGCGCGGACCATCTATCTACAATAACATAGACAAGCAAAATACTATCAGGTACTAAGTTCATGATAAATTTAAGTTAAATTAATCATATTACTTGAAAACTCCCACTTAGATAGACATCCCTCTAATCATCTAAGTGATCACGTGATCCATATCAACTAAACCATAATCGATCATCACGTGAAATGGAGTAGTTTTCAATGGTGAACATCACTACGTTGATCATATCTACTATATGATTCATGCTCGACCTTTCGGTCTCAGTGTTCTGAGGCCATATCTGCATATGCTAGGCTCGTCAAGTTTACCCTGAGTATTCTGCATGTGCAAAACTGTCTTACACCCGTTGTAGATGAACGTTGAGCTTATCACACCCGATCATCATGTGGTGCCTCGGCACGATGAACTTTGGCAACAGTGCATACTCAGGGAGAACACTTTTACCTTGAAATAGTAAGAGATCATCTTATATTGCTACCGTAAAACAAAGCAGAATAAGATGCATAAAGGATAAACATCACATGCAATCAATATAAGTGATATGATATGGCCATCATCATCTTGTGCCTTTGATCTCCATCTCCAAAGCACCATGAGGATCACCATCGTCACCGGTGCGACACCTTGATCTCCATCGTAGCATCGTTGTCGTCTCGCCATCTATTGCTTCTATGACTATCGCTACCGCTTAGTGATAAAGTAAAGCAATTATAGGGTGATTGCATTGCATACAATAAAGCGACAACCATATGGCTCCTGCCAGTTGCCGATAACTCTGTTACAAAACATGATCATCTCATACAATAAATATAGCATCATGTCTTGACCATATCACATCACAGCATGCCCTGCAAAAACAAGTTAGACGTCCTCTACTTTGTTGTTGCAAGTTTTACATGGCTGCTACGGGCTGAGCAAGAACCGTTCTTACCTACGCATCAAAACCACAACGATAGTTCATCAAGTTAGTGTTGTTTTAACCTTCTCAAGGACCGGGCGTAGCCACACTCGGTTCAACTAAAGTTGGAGAAACTGACACCTGCCAGCCACCTGTGTGCAAAGCACGTCGGTAGAACCAGTCTCGCGTAAGCGTACGCGTAATGTTGGTCCGGGCCGCTTCATCCAACAATACCGCCGAACCAAAGTAGGACATGCTGGTAAGGAGTATGACTTGTATCGCCCACAACTCACTTGTGTTCTACTCGTGCATATAACATCTACGCATAAACCTGGCTCAGATGCCACTGTTGGGGAATGTAGTAATTTCAAAAAAATCCTACGCACACGCAAGATCATGGTGATGCATAGCAACGAGAGGGGAGAGTGTCATCCACGTACCCTCATAGACAATTAAGCGGAAGTGTTATAACAATGCGGTTGATGTAGTCGTACGTCTTCACGATCGACCGATCCTCGACATCGAACGTATGGCACCTCTGCGTTCAGCACACGTTCAGCTCAGTGACGTCCCCCGAACTCACGATCCAGTAGAGCTCGGGGAAGAGTTTCATTAGCACGATGGCGTGGTGACGATGTTGATGAAGCTACCGACGCAGGGCTTCGCCTAAGCACCGCTATGATATAACTGATCAATTGTTGTCTATGGGGTGCCCCCTTGCCCCGTATATAAAGGAGCTAGGGGGAGGCGGGCGGCCAAGGAGGAGGGCGCGCCAAGGGGGGAGTCCTACTCCCACCGGGAATAGGACTCCCTCTTTTCCTAGTTGGAGTAGGAGAGAAGGAAGAGAGAGGAAGAGAAGGAAAGGGGGGCGCCGCCCCCCTCCTTGTCCAATTCGGACTAGAGGGGGAGGGGGCGTGTGATGTCTACTACACAACCTTCGTCTTGTAGACGTTGTTGGGCCTCCAAGTGCAGAGGTTTGTAGGACAGTAGCAAATTTCCCTCAAGTGGATGACCTAAGGTTTATCAATCCGTAGGAGGCATAGGATGAAGATGGCCTCTCTCACGCAACCCTGCAACCAAATAACAAAGAGTCTCTTGTGTCCCGAACACACCCAATACAAAGGTAAATTGTATAGGTGCACTAGTTCGGCGAAGAGATGGTGATACAAGTGGTATATGGATGGTAGATAATAGTTTTTGTAATCTAAAAATATAAAAACAAAAAGGTAACGAATGATAAAAGTGAGCGTAAACGGTATTGCAATGTGTTGAAACAAGGCCTAGGGTTCATACTTTCACTAGTGCAAGTCCTCTCAACAATAATAACATAATTGGATCATATAACTATCCCTCAACATGCAACAAAGAGTCACTCCAAAGTCACTAATAGCGGAGAACAAACGAAGAGATTATGGTAGGGCACGAAACCACCTCAAAGTTATTCTTTCCAATCAATCTGTTGGGCTATTCCTATAAGTGTCACAAACAACCCTAGAGTTCGTACTAGAATAACACCTTAAGACACAAATCAACCAAAACCCTAATGTCACCTAGATACTCCAATGTCACCTCAAGTATCCATGGGTATGATTATACGATATGCATCACACAATCTCAGATTCATCTATTCAACCAACACATAGAACCTCAAAGAGTGCCCCAAAGTTTCTACCGGATAATCACGACGAAAACGTGTGCCAACCCCTATGCATAGGTTCATGGGTGGAACCCGCAAGTTGATCACCAAAACATACATCAAGTGAATCACGTGATATCCCATTGTCACCACAGATACGCATGGCAAGACATACATCAAGTGTTCTCAAATCTTTAAAGACTCAATCCGATAAGATAACTTTGAAGGGGAAACTCAATCCATTACAAGAGAGTAGAGGGGGAGAAGAAACATAAGATCCAACTATAATAGCAAAGCTCGCGATACATCAAGATTGTGCCAAATCAAGAACACGAGAGAAAGATCAAACACATAGCTACTGGTACATACCCTCAGCCCTGAGGGAGAACTACTCCCTGATGTCTACTACACAACATTCTTCTTGTAGACGTTGTTGGGCCTCCAAGTGCAGAGGTTTGTAGGACAGTAGCAAATTTCCCTCAAGTGGATGACCTAAGTTTTATCAATCTGTAGGAGGCATAGGATGAAGATGGTCTCTCTCAAGCAACCCTGCAATCAAATAACAAAGAGTCTCTTGTGTCCCCAACACACCCAATACAATGGTAAATTGTATAGGTGCACTAGTTCGGCGAAGAGATGGTGAAACAAGTGGTATATGGATAGTAGATAAGGGTACTTGTAATCTGAAATAATAAAAATAGCAAGGTAGCAAGTGATAAAAGTGAGCGTAAACGGTATTGCAATGCTAGGAAACAAGGCCTAGGGTTCATACTTTCGCTAGTGTAAGTTCCCTCAACAATACTAACATAATTTAATCACATAACTATCCCTCAACATGCAACAAAGAGTCACTCCAAAGTCACTAATAGCGGAGAATGAACGAAGAGATTATGGTAGGGTACGAAACCACCTCAAAGTTATTCTTTCCAATCAATCCGCTGGGCTATTCCTATAAGTGTCACAAACAGCCCTAGAGTTCGTACTAGAATAACACTTTAAGACACAAATCAACCAAAACCCTAATGTCACCTAGATACTCCAATGTCACCTCAAGTATCCGTGGGTATGATTATACGATATGCATCACACAATCTCAGATTCTATTCAACCAACACAAAGGACCTCAAAGAGTGCCCCAAAGTTCTACCGGAGAATCACGACGAAAACGTGTGCCAATCCCTCCCAATGTCACGAAACCTACAAGTTGATCACCAAGACATACATCAAGTGGCACGTGGTATCCCATTGTCACCATAGATATCCACGGCAAGACATACATCAAGTGTTCTCAAATCTTTAAAGACTCAATCCGATAAGATTACTTCAAAGGGGAAACTCAATTCATTACAAGAGAGAAGAGGGGGAGGAGAAACATAAGATCCAACTATAATAGCAAAGCTCGCGATACATCAAGATCGTATCATCTCAAGAACACGAGAGAGAGAGAGAGAGAGAGATCAAACACATAGCTACTGGTACATACCCTCAGCCCCAAGGGAGAACTACTCCCTCCTCGTCATGGAGAGCACCGGGATGATCAAGATGGCCACCGGAGAAGGATTGCCCCCTCCGGCAGGGTGCTGGAACGGGTCTAGATTGGTTTTCAGTGGCTACGGAGGCTTCTGGCGGCGGAACTCCCGATCTATGTTTCGTTCTGGAAGTTTTAGGGTACGTGGATATATATATGGGCAGAAGAAGCACGTCAGGGGAGCCACGGGGGCCCCATGAGGCAGGGGCGCACCCTAGGGGGGGCGCCCCCCACCCTCGTGGGAAGCTCCCGTATCTTCTGACGTGGGGTCCAAGTCCATCAGGTGCATTTCCTTCCAAAAATAACTTCTCCAGTTGATTTCGTTCCGTTTTGACTCCGTCTGATATTCCTTTTCTTCAAAACACTGAAATAGGCATAAAACAGCAAATCTGGGCTGGGCCTCCGGTTAATAGGTTAGTCCCAAAAGTAATATAAAAGTGGATAATAAAGCCCAATATTGCCCAAAACAGTAGATAATACAGCATGGAGCAATAAACAATTATAGATACCTCCTCGTCATGGAGAGCACCGGGATGATGAAGATGGCCACCGGAGAGGGATTGCCCCCTCCGGCAGGGTGCCGGAACGGGTCTAGATTGGCTTTCGGTGGCTACGGAGGCTTCTGGCGGCGAAACTCCTGATCTATTGTGTTCCCCGATGGTTTTAGGGTATATGGATATATATATAGGCGGAAGAAATACATCAGGGGAGCCACGAGGGGCCCACGAGGGTGGAGGGCGCGCCCAGGGGGGTGGGCGCGCCCCCCTGCCTCGTGGCTTCCTCGTTGATCCCCTGACGTGCACTCCAAATCTCCTGTATTGCTTTCTTTCCAAAAATAACTTTTCCGAAGGTTTCATTCCGTTTGGACTCCGTTTGATATTCCTTTTCTGCGAAACACTGAAACAAGGGAAAAACAGAAACTGGCACTAGGCTCTGGGTTAATAGGTTAGTCCCAAAAATCATATAAAATAGCATATAAATGCATATAAAACATCCAAGGTTGATAATATAATAGCATGGAACAATCAAAAATTATAGATACATTGGAGACATATCAGCATCCCCAAGCTTAATTCCTGCTCGTCCTCGAGTAGGTAAATGATAAAAACAGAATTTTTGATGTGAAATGCTACCTAACATATTTATCCATGTAGTTCTCTTTATTGTGGCAAGAATATTCAGATCCATAGGATTCAAGACAAAAGTTTAATATTGACATAAAAATAATAATACTTCAAGCATACTAACCAAGTAATCATGTCTTCTCAAAATAACATGGCCAAAGAAAGCTATCCCTACAAAATCATATAGTCTGGCTATGCTCTATCTTCACCACACAAAATATTTAAATCATGCACAACCCCGATGACAAGCCAAGAAATTGTTTCATACTTTTGATGTTCTCAAACTTTTTCAATCTTCACGCAATACATGAGCGTGAGCCATGGACATAGCACTATAGGTGGAGTAGAATGGTGGTTGTGGGGAAGACAAAAAGGAGAAGATAGTCTCACATCAACTAGGCGTATCAACGGGCTATGGAGATGCCCATCAATAGATATCAATGTGAGTGGGTAGGGATTGCCATGCAACGGATGCACTAGAGCTATAAATGTATGAAAGCTCAGAAAAGAAACTGGTGGGTGTGCATCCAACTCGCTTGCTCACGAAGACCTAGGGCATTTTGAGGAATCCCATCATTGGAATATACAAGCCAAGTTCTACAATTAAAGATTACCACTAGTATATGAAAGTGACAACATAGGAGACTCTCTATCATGAAGATCATGGTGCTACTTTGAAGCACAAGTGTGGTAAAAGGATAGTAGCATTGTCCCTTCTCTCTTTTTCTCTCATTTTTTTATTTTTATTTTTTATTTGGGCCTTTCTCTTTTTTTATGGCCTCTTTTTTTATTTTTATTTTCGTATGGAGTCTCATCCCGACTTGTGGGGGAATCATAGTCTCCATCATCCTTTCCTCACTGGGACGATGCTCTAATAATGATGATCATCACACTTTTATTTACTTACATCTCAAGAATTATAGCTCGATACTTGGAACAAAATATGACTCTATATGAATGCCTCCGGCGGTGTACCGGGATGTGCAATGACTCATGAGTGACATGTATGAAAGAATTATGAACGGTGGCTTTGCCACAAATACAATGTCAACTACATGATCATGCAAAGAAATATGACAATGATGAAGCGTGTCATAATAAACGGAACAGTGGAGAGTTGCATGGCAATATATCTCGGAATGGCTATGGAAATGCCATAATAGGTAGGTATGGTGGCTGTTTTGAGGAAGATATATGGTGGGTTTCTGGTACCGGCGAAAGTTGCGCGGTACTAGAGAGGCTAGCAATGGTGGAAGGGTGAGAATGCGTATAATCCATGGACTCAACATTAGTCATAAAGAAATCACATACTTATTGCAAAAATCTATTAGTTATCGAAACAAAGTATTACGTGCATGCTCCTAGGGGGATAGATTGGTAGAAAAAGACCATCGCTCGTCCCCGACCGCCACTCATAAGGAAGACAATCAATAAATAAATCATGCTCCGACTTCATCACATAACGGTTCACCATACGTGCATGCTACGGTAATCACAAACTTTAACACAAGTATTTCTCAAATTCACAACTACTCACTAGCATGACTCTAATATTACCATCCTCATATCTCAAAACAATCATCAACTATCAAACTTCTCTTAGTATTCAATGCACTTCATATGAAAGTTTTTATTATATCCCTCTTGGATGCCCATCATATTAGGACTAGTTTCATAACCAAAGCAAATTACCATGCTGTTTAGGACTCTCAAAATAATATAAGTGAATCATGAAAGTTCATCTATTTCTATATAATAAAACCACCACTGTGCTCTAAAAATATATAAGTGAAACACTAGAGCAATGACAAACTACTCTGAAAGATATAAGTGAAGATCAATGAGTACTTGAATAATTATGCAACTATGTGAAGACTCTCTAACATTTAAGAATTTCAGATCTTGGTATTTTATTTAACAGCAAGCAAAGCAAAAGAAAGTAAAATGACGCTCCAAGCAAAGCACATATCATGTGGCGAATAAAAATATAGCTCCAAGTAAAGTTACCGATGAACGAAGACGAAAGAGGGGATGCCTTCCGGGGCATCCCCAAGCTTAGGCTCTTGGTTGTCCTTGAATATTGCCTTGGTGTGCCTTGGGCATCCCCAAGATTTGGCTCTTGCCACTCCTTATTCCATAGTCCATCTAATCTTTACCCAAAACTTGAAAACTTCACAACACAAAACTTAACAGAAAACTTGTAAGCTCCGTTAGCGAAAGAAAAAAAACACCACTTCAAGGTACTGTAATGAACTCATTCTTTATTTATATTTGTGTTAAACCTACTGTATTCCAACTTCTCTATGGTTTATAAACTCTTTTACTAGCCATAGACTCATCAAAATAAGTAAACAACACATGAAAAACAGAATCTGTCAAAAACAGAACAGTCTGTAGTAATCTGTAACTAACGCAAACTTCTAGAACCCAAAAAATTCTAAAATAAATTGATGGTCGTGAGTAATTTATCTATTAATCATCTGCAAAAATAATTAACTAAATAGCACTCTCCAATAAGAAATGGAAGCAATTCTCGTGAGCGCTAAAGTTTCTGTTTTTTACAGCAAGATCAACAAGACATTCCCCAAGTCTTCCCAACGGTTCTACTTGACACAAACACTAATTAAAGCATAAAAAACTCAATCATAACAGAGGCTAGATAAATTATTTATTACTAAACGGGAGCAAAAAGCAAGGAACAAAAATAAAATTGGGTTGGCTCCCAACAAGCGCTATCGTTTAACGCCCCTAGCTAGGCATGATGATTTCAATGATGCTCATATAAAAGATAAGAATTGAAACATAAAGAGAGCATCATGAAGAATATGACTAGCACATTTAAGTCTAACCCACGTCCTATGAATAGGGATTTTTTGAGCAAACAACTTGTGGGAACAAGAATCAACTTGCATAGGAAGGTAAAACAAGCATAACTTCAAAATTTTAAGCTCATACAGAGGAAACTTTATATTATTGCAATTCCTACAAGCATATATTCCTCCCTCATAATAATTTTCAGTAGCATCATGAATGAATTCAACAATATAACCATAACCTAAAGCATTCTTTTCATGATCTACAAGCATGGAATTTTTATTACTCTCCACATAAGCAAAATTCTTCTCATTCGGAATAGTGAGAGTATCATAAGAGACTCGAATACTATAAATTGCTTCCACATTAAAAGAGTAATGTTCAGAAAAGGGGTAATCATAATCATGACAAGTTTTATAAATATAATCTCTACTTTTTATAGCATAAGTATCATCACAATAATCATCATAGGTAGGAGGCATGCTATCATCATTATAAATTTGCATATCAAAACTTGGGAGACTAAAAATATCATCTTCATTAAACGTAGCATCCCCAAGCTTGGGACAAACATTAATTGCAGCAAATATATTCTCAAAAACATCATCTTCATCAAACATAGCATCCCCAAGCTTGGGCCTTTTTATATCATAAGCATAATCACTCTCATCATTAATAGTATGGATAGCACCAATAGTATAGCAATTATCATATTCTTCCAGGCAAGTGCCAAAAAGATTTTCAAGATCATAAGAAGTAACATTATCTTCCCAATCATAATCATCACAGCAAGCAATAGGCATAACGAGATCATCATCAAGTGCATCATCTTCCACAATTATTTTTGATTCATTTTCATGAGGCACAACAATAATAGGAGCAACATTATTCGGGGGAGATATCTTTTAACCTCTCTTCCTTTTTCTTTTCTTCTTCTTCACATCATGTGTGGGTTTAATCCTCTTTTTGGAGCTCCTTATTAATGAGATTGGTTGAATAGACGGCTCCTCCTCATTACCTTATTCATCATAAGAAATAATAGGAGAATATTGGGAAGTCTCTTCCCTTTCGTTAGTATTCTCTTCATCTTCTATTTGTTTTCTTTTCTTTATGTAGTTGGCAATATAAGAATTTTCAATACAATTCACCGCACAATACATATAAATTTCCTCTAGATCAAAACCAAGAAGTTTATAACGGGCAAATTCTGGAAGATGCTTAGTTATACGTTTCATTTCTTCGTAACCCATAAGCAAACTGAGTTCATTATAATGTGCAAGGGAAATCAAGTCATCACAATTTTTGGACAAGATTAGATCATGAAACAATTTGCATCGGATAGCTAAATGACCCTGTTCATTGCAAAGACCACAAGTACGGCCAAGAAAATTTAAATTTTCAGCACAATCATCTAGCCTTTCTTGCAACAATTTAGTTTCTAAGTACTTATGCCTATTGCAATATCTATATTCCCTATTTGGTGTGTACTTACAAACCCAATGCACTCCACAAAAATTGACATGTTTATAGGAGACATTTTCATCATAACTAGTGCAATCATCATTAGTACCATGGATATTCAAGGAGTTCATACTAACAACATTGCAATCGTGCTCATCATTCAAAGATTTAGTGCCAAACATTTTAATGCATTCTTCTTATAACACTTTGGCACAATTTTCCTTTCCATCATACTCACGAAAGATATTAAAAAGATGAAGCGTATGAGGTAGACTCAATTCCATATTTTTTGTAGTTTTCTTTTTTAAACTAAACTAGTGCTAAAACAAGAAACAAAAAGATTCGATTACAAGATCTAAAGATATACCTTCAAGCGCTAACCTCCCCGGCAACGGCGCCAGAAAAGAGCTTGATGTATACTACACAACCTTCTTCTTGTAGATGTTGTTGGGCCTCCAAGTGCAGAGGTTTGTAGGACAATAGCAAATTTCCCTCAAGTGGATGACCTGAGGTTTATCAATCCGTAGGAGGCGTAGGATGAAGATGGTCTCTCTCAAGCAACCCTGCAACCAAATAACAAAGAGTCTCTTGTGTCCCCAACACATCCAATACAATGGTAAATTGTATAGGTGCACTAGTTCGGCGAAGAGATGGTGATACAAGTGGTATATGGATGGTAGATAATAGTTTTTGTAATCTGAAAATATAAAAACAGCAAGGTAATGAATGATAAAAGTGAGCGTAAACGGTATTGCAATGTGTTGAAACAAGGCCTAGGGTTCATACTTTCACTAGTGCAAGTCCTCTCAACAATAATAACATAATTGGATCATATAACTATCCCTCAACATGCAACAAAGAGTCACTCCAAAGTCACTAATAGTGGAGAACAAACAAAGAGATTATGGTAGGGCACGAAACCACCTCAAAGTTATTCTTTCCAATCAATCCGTTGGGCTATTCCTATAAGTGTCACAAACAGCCCTAGAGTTCGTACTAGAATAACACCTTAAGACACAAATCAACCAAAACCCTAATGTCACCTAGATACTCCAATGTCACCTCAAGTATCCGTGGGTATGATTATATGATATGCATCACACAATCTCAGATTCATCTATTCAACCAACACATAGAACCTCAAAGAGTGCCCCAAAGTTTCTATCGGAGAATCACGACGAAAACGTGTGCCAACCCCTATGCATAGGTTCATGGGCGGAACCTGCAAATTGATCACCAAAACATACATCAAGTGAATCACGTGATATCCCATTGTCACCACAGATACGCACGTCAAGACATACATCAAGTGTTCTCAAATCTTTAAAGACTCAATCCGATAAGATAACTTCGAAGGGGAAACTCAATTCATTACAAGAGAGTAGAGGGGGAGAAGAAACATAAGATCTAACTATAATAGCAAAGCTCGCGATACATCAAGATCGTGCCAAATCAAGAACACTAGAGAGAGATCAAACACATAGCTACTGGTACATACCCTCAGCCCCGAGGGAGAACTACTCCCTCCTCGTCATGGAGAGCACCGGGATGATGAAGATGGCCACCGGAGAGGGATTGCCCCCTCCGGCAGGGTGCCGGAACGGGTCTAGATTGGCTTTCGGTGGCTACGGAGGCTTCTAGTGGCGGAACTCCCGATCTATTGTGTTCCCCGATGGTTTTAGGGTACATTGATATATATATATATATATAGGCAGAAGAAATACATCAGGGGAGCCACGAGGGTCCCACGAGGGTGGAGGGCGCGCCCCCTCTACCTCGTGGCTTCCTCGTTGATCCCCTGACGTGCACTCCAAGTCTCCTGTATTGCTTTCTTTCAAAAAATAACTTTTCCCAAGGTTTCATTCCGTTTGAACTCCGTTTGATATTACTTTTCTGCGAAACACTGAAACAAGGGGAAAACAGAAACTGGCACTGGGCTCTGGGTTAATAGGTTAGTCCCAAAAATCATATAAATGCATATAAAACATCCAAGGTTGATAATATAATAGCATGGAACAATAAAAAATTATAGATACGTTGGAGACGTATCAGCGTGCGGCTACCCTTGGCCGCCCCTCCTCTTCTCCCACTAAGGCCCATTAGGCCCAATATACTCCGGGGGGGGTTCTGGTAACCCCCCGGTACTCCGGTAAATGTCCGAAACCTCCCGAAACACTTCCGGTGTCTGAGCATAGTCATCCAATATATCGATCTTTACGTCTCGACCATTTCGAGACTCCTCGTCATGTCCTTGATCATATCCGGGACTCCGAACTACCTTTGGTACATCAAAACACAAAAACCCATACTACCGATCGTCACAGAACTTTAAGCATGCGGACCCTACGGGTTCGAGAACTATGTAGACATGACCGAGACATGTCTCCGGTCAATAACAAATAGCGGAACCTGGATGCTCATATTGGTTCCTACATATTCTACGAAGATCTTTATCGGTCAAACCGCATAACAACATACGTTGTTCCCTTTGTCATCGGTATGTTACTTGCCCGAGATTCGATCGTCGGTATCTCAATACCTAGTTCAATCTCGTTACCGGCAAGTCTCTTTACTCGTTCCGTAATTCAACATCCTGCAACTAACTCATTAGTCACATTGCTTGCAAGGCTTATAGTGATGTGCATTACCGAGAGGGCCCAGAGATACCTCTCCGACAATCGGAGTGACAAATCCTATTCTTGATCTATGCCAACTCTACGAACACCATCGGAGACACTTGTAGAGCACCGTTATAATCACCCAGTTATGTTGTGACGTTTGGTAGCACACAAAGTGTTCCTATGGTATTCGGGAGTTGCATAATCTCATAGTCATAGGAACATGTATAAGTCATGAAGAAAGCAATAACAGTAAACTTAAACGATCAAGTGCTAAGCTAACGAAATGGGTCAAGTCAATCACATCATTCTCCTAATGATGTGATCCCATTGATCAAATGACAACTCATGTCTATGGGTAGGAAACTCAACCATCTTTGATCAACGAGCTAGTCAAGTAGAGGCATACTAGTGACACTATACTTTTCTATGAATTCACATATGTATTATGTTTTCGGTTAATACAATTCTAGCATGAATAATAAACATTTATCATGATATGAGGAAATAAATAATAACTTTATTATTGCCTCTAGGGCATATTTCCTTCAGCAAAGTACTATGCGCATGCTCCTAGGGGGGTAGATTGGTAGGAAAAGACCATCGCTCGTCCCCGACCGCCACTCATAAGGAAGACAATCAGAAAATAACTCATGCTCCGACTTCATCACATAACGGTTCACCTTACGTGCATGCTACGGGAATCACAAACTTTACACACAAGTATCTCTCAAATTCACAACTACCCAACTAGCATGACTCTAATATCACCATCTTCATATCTCAAAACAATTATAAGGAATCAAGCTTCTCATAGTATTCAATGCACTTTATATGAAAGTTTTTTATTATACCCATCTTGGATGCCTATCATATTAGGACTAGTTTCATAACCAAAGCAAATTACCATGCTGTTTAGGACTCTAAAATATATAAGTTAAGCATGAGAGTTCATTAATTTCCTCAAAATAAAACCACCGTCATTCTCTAAAATATATAAGTGAAGCACTAGAGCAAACGACAAACTACTCCGAAAGATATAAGTGAAGATCAATGAGTAGTCGAATAATTATGCAACTATGTGAAGACTCTCTAACATTTAATAATTTCATATCTTGGTATTTTATTTAAACAGAAAGCAAAACAAATAAAATAAAATGACGCTCCAAGCAAAACACATATCATGTGGTGAATAAAAATATAGCCTCAAGTAAAGTTACCGATAGACGAAGACGAAAGAGGGGATGCCTTCCGGGGCATCCCCAAGCTTAGGCTCTTGGTTGTCCTTGAATATTACCTTGGGGTGCCCGGGGCATCCCCAAGCTTAGGCTCTTGCCACTCCTTATTCCATAGTCCATCAAAAATTTACCCAAAACTTGAAAACTTCACAACACAAAACTCAACAGAAAACTCGTAAACTCCATTAGTATAAGAAAATAAATCACCACTTAGAGTACTGTTGTGAACTTATTATAAATTCATATTGGTGTAGTATATACTGTATTCAACTTCTCTATGGTTCATACCCTCCGATACTACCCATAGATTCATCAAAATAAGTAAACAACACATAGAAAACAGAATCTGTCAAAAATAGAACAGTCTGTAGAAATCTGGAGGTTTCGAATACTTCTGTAACTCCAAAAATCCTGAAAAATTAGGACGACCTAAATAATTTGTATATTGATCTACTGCAGCTGGAATTGGTATTTTATCGCTCTCTGGTAAAAAATGAAAATTATTTTCGTGAGCGCATACTTTCTATTTTTATCAGCAAGATCAAACAACAATCACCCAAGAAGATCTTAAAGGCTTTACTTGGCACAAACACTAATTAAAACATAAAAAACACAATCATAACAGATGCTAGATAAATTATTTATTACTAAACAGGAACAAAAAGTAAATAAAAAATAAAATTAGGTTGCCTTCCAACAAGCACTATCGTTTAACGCCCCTAACTAGGCATGACGATTTCAATGATGCTCACATAAAAGATAAGAATTGAAAAATAAAGAGAACATCATGAAGAATATGACTAGCACATTTAAGTCTAACCCAATTCCTATATATAGGGATTTTGTGAGCAAACAATTTATGGGAACAAGAATCAACTAGCATAGGAAAGCAAAACAAGCATGATTTCAAGATTTTAAGCACATAGAGAGGAAACTTGATATTATTGCAATTCCTACGAGCATATATCCCTCCCTCATAATAATTTTCAGTAGCATCATGAATGATTTCAACAATATAACCATCACATAAAGCATTATTTTCATGATCTACAAGCATATAATTTTTATTACTCTCCACATAAGCAAATTTCTTCTCATGAATAGTAGCGGGAGCAAAATCAACAAAATAACTATCATGTGAGGCATAATCCAATTGAAAGTTAAAATCATGATGACAAGTTTCATGGATATCATTATTCTTTATAGCATACGTGTCATCACAGCAATCATCATAGATAGAAGGGATGCTTTCATCATAATAAATTTGCTCATCAAAACTTGGGGGACAAAAAATATCATCTTCATCAAACATAGCATCCCCAAACTTGTGGCTTTGCATATCACTAGCATCATGGATATTCAAAGGATTCATACTAACAACATTGCAACCATGCTCATCATCCAAAGATTTAGTGCCAAACATTTTAATGCATTCTTCTTCTAACACTTTGGCACAATTATTGGAATCCTTATTTTCACGAAAGATATTAAAAAGATGAAGCATAGGCAACCTCAATTCCATTTTTTTGTTGTTTTATTTTATAAACTAAACTAGTGATAAAACAAGAAACTAAAAGATTCGATTGCAAGATCTAAATATATACCTTCAAGCACTCGCCTCCCCCGGCAACGACGCCAGAAAAGAGCTTGATGTCTACTACACAATCTTCTTCTTGTAGACGTTGTTGGGCCTCCAAGTGCAGAGGTTTGTAGGACAATAGAAAATTTCCCTCAAATGGATGACCTAAGGTTTATCAATTCGTGGGAGGCGTAGGATGAAGATGGTCTGTATCAAACAACCCTGCAACCAAATAACAAAGAGTCTCTTGTGTCCCCAACACACCCAATACAATGGTAAATTGTATAGATGCACTAGTTCGCCGAAGAGATGGTGATACAAGTGCAATATGGATGATAGATGTAGGTTTTTGTAATCTAAAAATATAAAAACAGCAAGGTAACTAATGATAAAAGTGAGCGTAAACGGTATTGCAATGCTAGGAAACAAGGCCTAGGGTTCATACTTTCACTAGTGCAAATTCTCTCAACAATAATAACATAATCGGATCATATAACTATCCCTCAACATGCAAGAAAGAGTCACTCCAAAGTCACTAATAGCGGAGAACAAAAGAAGAGATTATTGTAGGGTATGAAACCACCTCAAAGTTATCCTTTCTGATCGATCTATTCAAGAGTCCGTAGTAAAATAACACAAAGCTATTCTTTCCGTTCGATCTATCCTAGAGTTTGTACTAGAATAACACCTTAAGACACAAATCAACCAAAACCCTAATGTCAACTAGATACTCCAATGTCACCTCTAGTATCCGTGGATATGATTATATGATATGCATCACACAATCTCAGATTCATACATTCAACCAACACAAAGAACTTCAATGAGTGCCCCAAAGTTTCTACTGAAGAGTCAAGACGAAAACGTGTGCCAACCCCCATGCATAAGTTCACAAGGTCACAGAACTCGCAAGTTGATCACCAAAACATACATCAAGTGGATCACGTGAATATCCCATTGTCACCACAGATAAGCACATGCAAGACATACATCAAGTGTTCTCAAATCCTTAAAGGCTCAATCCGATAAGATAACTTCAAAGGGAAAACTCAATCCATTACAAGAAGATAGAGGGGGGAAACATCATAAGATCCAACCGTAATAGCAAAGCTCGCGATACATCAAGATCGTGCCATATCAAGAACATAAGAGAGAGAGATATCAAACACATAGCTACTGGTACATACCCTCAGCCCCAAGGGTGAACTACTCCCTCCTCATCATGGAGAGCGCCGGGATGATGAAGATGGTCACCGGAGAGGGATTCCCCTCCGGCAGGGTGCCGAAACGGGTCTAGATTTGTTTTCGGTGGCTACAGAGGCTTGCGGCGGCGGAACTCTCGATCTAGGTTATTTTCTGGAGGTTTCTATATTTATAGGAATTTTTGGTGCCGAGAACAAGTCAGGGGGGGTCCCCTAGGCGTCCACGAGATAGGGCAGCGCGCCGGGGGGGGGGGGGGCAGCGCCCCCCCAATCGTGGACGGCCCGAGACTCTTCTGGCCCAACTCTTTTACTCTGACGGCTTCTTTTGGTCCATAAAAAATCATTAAAAAATGGCACGTCAATTGGACTCCGTTTGGTATTCCTTTTCTATAAACTCAAAAATAAAGAAAAATCAGAAACTGGCACTGGGCTCTAGGTTAATAGGTTAGTCCCAAAAATCATATAAAATAGCATATAAATGCATATAAAACATCCAAGATGGATAATATAATAGCATGGAACAATAAAAAATTATAGATACGTTGGAGACGTATCACCCTGACACTCGTCGCTCCACTTCGGGCTATTGTGTCTACCTTGGACCCTCACTTATCTCGTGGTCGTCCAAGCGACAGCCTACGGTCTCTCGTTCCAGTGCTGAGACCGAGTATCGTGCGGTGGCCAACGCCGTCGCCGAGTGTTTGTGGCTTTGCCAACTGCTTTAGGAGCTCTCTTGCCCTGTTGACCGTGCCACGATGGTCTACTGCGACAACGTCTCGGCGGTCTACCTCTCCGCTAACCCGGTGCATCATCGACGGACCAAGCATATTGAGTTGGATATTCATTTTGTTCGGGAACAGGTGGCCCTTGGTCATATTCATGTTTTACACGTCCCTACTTCCCAACAATTTACCGATATCATGACCAAGGGCTTGCCTACGACGTCCTTTGAGGAGTTTCGGTCCAGTCTTTGCGTCAGCCGCGGTGCCGCTTTGATTGCGGGGGGGGGGGGGTTGAGTATATGTGTTATGTGCATATTGTGTATTGGGCCCGCCTCCTAGTTCCTTGTATAGTTGAGGTCCGTGGCCCACCTTTGTACATCATATATACGTGCCTATGCACGAAGAGCGATACATCGTGCAATTCACATATTCTACAGGTAGCAACCATGTCTCACATGAATGGAAAGGGGAATCATTTAGGAGCGGGTTCACCTTGTGTCCAATGACATATGCTCGAGCTCTCGCCGTATGTCCACTTGGGGCTTGGGGAGTAGTTGTAGTGTACATGGGGATGACCGTAGGATGCTCCGCATCACATGCATCTTCGTTTGAGTATTCTTGTAGTAGTGACAACAACAGGCAAATTGACTTACCCAAGCAGCATTCAACTGCGGCTCATTGTTTGACCCTTGATCCATGATTTCTTCGTGCCCCCATGCCGAAACAATGCCTCTCTTACAGGTACACAAATTGCTTTTTTGGGGGGGGGGGTTAAAACCTCAATGTAAATAGATAAACACGTCTTTTCAAAAGATGCGTGTATGCCATGACATTTTGTATTACAAAGCACGCAATTTCTTTTTTTCTTAAAAAAACAATGCTCTTGTTTAAATTGCATTTTAGCAGGGTTTTTATCTGATATCACATGGCAGCATTCAGTAGCACTAACATGCTAGTTTTCAGTAGTAGTCACATGCATTGGCGGAGCGTAGTGGGGACAATACCGGGCGTTGCCCCCCCCTTGCTAGAGAAAAAATTTACACAATAGGCTTATATTTCAACTAATCGCTCTACTAATTCTCCGGCATGTCCGATCACCCTAGCCTTTCTATGTCATACACTTGTTTTGACCCCTCCTAACACTTGGTTCACGCTCCGCCACTGGTCACATGCCTTTTTTTTTGAAGATTGCATGACAGTTTTTGTATCTAAGCCATGCAATTGAACACCCACACTAAAGTACGCGGTCTAAAATGCAGGGATGACATGTTTTTTGATTGACAATTTATCAGGATTCTTAGCGGCACTTACATGGCAGTTATAGTAGTACTCATTAGACATTTTTCCAGCGGTGTACATATGGTTGTTTTCTCCCCAAAAGTGGCATGTGCAGTTTTATTGGATATGGCATGTCATTTTTCATTTCCCCTAGCATGATAGTTTTAGTGGATCATAGTATGGCATGCATGGTAGTTTTAGTGGATCTAGCATGGCATCCTTTAGCAGCACTTGGCATTTTTAGTACTACTCACCAGACATTTTTTAGCAGCACTCACCTCACAATTTTAGTACTACTCATTTGGCATTTTAGCAGCTTTCAGGTGACAGTTTTAGTACATATGGCTGATTGTATGGCATGATAGTTTTAGTGGGTATGACATGACAGTTTTAGTGGACATGACATGACATTTTTTTTCTATTATTTATCTTTCATTTAAAAGAACAACATTTTTGTGCCATAAAATGCTACTGACACCTATCGATACCTTCCACACAAATTTACATAGCAAAACCATTAAGTATACATGTGCAAGTTTATACTATTTGTAGCTTCAAAATTTACATAACATGTCATTTTTTTGTGTGCTTTTGCTACACTCTCGTGGTAAAAGCAGCAGATTTTGGCATTGTTAGATGCGGGAGTGACATGGGAGGGTGGGGATGATAGGTTTAGTGTAGATCTTACCTCAATTCGATGTTATGATGCTTGAATCCATGCGCGGTGGCGGTTTGCGTGGGAGGTGCATCCAACGCGAATGATTGGTTCACCGAGACCACAGTGGCCCTGTTTGGATACTCTAACACAGTTAGAGTTAGAGTTATTTTCTAATCCACTCTAACCCAAATAAGCATCTCTCCACCGGGATAGTTGGTGAAACTAATCTACTCTAACCCTTCCTGTTTGATACTTTTAGCTTATTTGAGCTCCAAACTAACCCAAACTAGTTCTAACCCAATGATCCTGGCCATTGGCGTCCAATGAAAAGGCTACACACCTAGGGCGCTCCACCCAGCCGAGC
This sequence comes from Triticum urartu, assembly GCF_003073215.2. Taxonomy (NCBI): domain Eukaryota; kingdom Viridiplantae; phylum Streptophyta; class Magnoliopsida; order Poales; family Poaceae; genus Triticum; species Triticum urartu. Next base: position 398,658,887 of record NC_053025.1, on the reverse strand, counting down.
GTTCCTGTACACATCAAATTCCCTCTTCGTATAGCTCAAAAAAAAAAAATCCCTCTTCGTAGTCTGGAGGCGGGAGATTCGGAAGCCATGGCGGAGGAGCAGTTCCTGGCCGCAGCGGTGGACGCCGCCAAGAGCGCCGGCGAGGTAATCCTCCTATACCATGAACTCGATCCGTCCCTTCATCCTCCTGCCGCAATTGTTTCTCAGGCCCACTGCTCGTGACGGATTCGCGATTTCCTGTTCGCTCATTCTGGGACCGATTTGTACCCTATGGTCTATGCAGATTATCCGCAAGAGCTTTTACCTAACCAAGAATGTGGAGCACAAGGGCCAGGTCTTTCCTCTCGCCTCTTTCTTTTCCCCACGCATCTTGGCTCCTTTTGATGCCGCTGTCTGCCTTGATTGGATTGCGATCTACGTAGTCGTCATGGTGCTATGGATTGTTGCTGCTGCAGGTGGATCTGGTGACGGAGACGGACAAGGCCTGCGAGGATCTCATCTTCAACCACCTCCGGATGCTCTACCCGGACCACAAGTTCATCGGCGAGGAGACGTCTGCAGCCCTCGGCTCCACCGATGACCTCACCTACGACCCCACCTGGATAGTCGACCCTCTCGATGGCACCACCAATTTCGTTCATGGGTAACGACGATGTTCTAGTATGCGCACTCTGTTGTGGACCCTTGTTTTCTTGCTTTTTTTAGAACAAAAGGCGCAAGGAGCGCTTGGCCTTATACTATATAAAGCGCTCAAACAGTGGCAAAGTAACATATAAGTCTTACAAACCAAAACACATACTCCTCGGCTCCTCGCACAAAGTGCAAATCAAGCATGCACCTCGCACAAAAGGACTAGAGGCTAAGCAGCTCCTGAAGTGCCTAGAACGTTTCAGTTCGTAGCATGAAGATCTATAAGCCTCTGTAACCCATCCAATGAAGTTTCCTTGTCCTTCATTCTCCCTGGAGGCATCCAAAGCTGAAAGAAGGTCGAACATTTAAACACAGGATTGGATGGAAACATCATTTCAATGGCCATTTGTTATGAATATTCCATAAGGCTCAACACATGGCTGCAATGCAATGCCATGCGACTGTTCGTTGCATACCCCCAACACCCAGGACAAGGCCCAAGAGCTCAGAGCAACAGATTGGGTTCCAGGATCATCCCAGTCTCTCCCTCACAAAGTTCCACATGAATTTCTCCATTGGGCAAAATAATATATCTTTCTATCTTCTCGCTTACCGCACAAGGCATAGGAGCCATCACTCGGACCGTTGTGTTTCAACTTTCAAGATATTGCAAACCGAGGTAATCTCCCCCTAATCAGCTGTCTGATGAAGACCTTAATCTTCATGTGCATGGCCGCTTGCCAAAGAAGTTTAGCATGCTGAACAACAGGGTCGGAAGAGAGTTTGGCGTATAAAGATTTCACCGACCAGTCTCTTCTAGGTCGCAGGAGATTTTGTTGGATGAATTCAATAGCAGGGCATTAATAACTTTGGCACCAAGGGCCTCCCATAAGTTTGCCTCGACCTGGTCAAAGGTATGATGAAACAAGACGTTGAGCGACCCCTGTCTAATTGCTGAGCTGGCTAACATTTCTGGATCAGAGGCCATGATGAAGAGCCGGCGGTATCTGATGTGGGGCGGGGCCCACCAATCCAATTGTCCAACCAGAATCTGGTCGATTGCCTGTCCCATACAAGATGCTTTGCTCCTAAATCAAAGATTGGCTTGATGGCCTGGATTCCATTCCAGAAAGGGGTCCTACGCCTAGTCGAGGTGAAGAAGTTGGACCTTCTAGTATCTGTCTTTGATGAGATCCAATTGTAGACCTAGAGAGTTTTGACTAATCTTCCATATAAATTTGCTTGGTAGAACAATGTCTATAAGTTGGGAGTTTAGCACTCCTAGACCCCATGGTCTTTAGGTTTGCAAATAGATGCCCATTTCACTATGTATGGTATTTACGTTTGAGTGTATGTCTTTCCTAGAAAAAAAATGAGCCTCACTTTGTTGAAACTTGTGTGCACATTGTTGGCTAACAGAAAGCGACCCATGGTGTAAGTTGGGACTGGCGGGAGACACACATTATTGAGAACCAATCTTCCTCCTAACACGAGAAAAATTGCATTTCCAGGGCTCGGATACTTTATTGCATGACAGGTTTTAGTTAAGGCATAAAACTTTCTCACTAATAGGAATATCGTGGTATGAGATCGAAAAATTGGCAGATTTGCAATTTACTCCCTCTGTTCTTAAATATAAGACATTTCAAAGATTTCATTATGGACTACATACGGAGCAAATGGATGAATCTACACTAAAATATGTCTATATACATCCGTATGTAGTTCATAATGGAATCTCTAAAAGGTCTAATATTTGGGAACGGAGGGAGTAAAAGGTTAGCAGCCCTTCTACTCCATGATCAACAGCCCCATAACAGCAATCTCATATTCTTAAAAAATAATCTTCGTATAAGACATCACCTCAAAATAGAGTAGCAACCCTTTGCTACTGCGCTATCGACACCCCCATAACAACAGTCTCACATTCTTAAAAAAATAATCTTCATACAATACATCACCTTAGACCAATTGGACCATGGCAATGCTTTGATAGCTAGGCTAAAAGGGAGCATGGTGTCATCCGCATATCTGCTTCATTGGTCCCGACTTCATTGGTCTGCTGCTAGACCAACCTCATTCGGAGGGGCATCGTGACCATGTTGAAAAACTATTGCCAGTGGTGGAGAAGTTTGTGAACTAGCCGGACATCAGTACTCCGTTCTAGATGTATCTTTTGAGTAGTGGGCTTCTGTACTCTCCTGAAAAGCACTATGGAAAAAACTCCTTAGGTGTTTAATGAATTGGTGCAATAAAATTACCATTGAGCAAGTTGTTTTCGTCTCTAATGTTTATCTCCTGCCCCCGAGCTTGGTGAGGTCCTTGTGTGTCCTACAAGAGCTTTGCAAGTTTTTGTCTTGATCTGCAAAGAAAGGTCAGGACCCCGAGCGTTTTCTTCCCCTTCTCCAGTCCCTCCAATTGTGCCTGGGAGGCTTATTCAGGTGGGCACTTTGTTCTTGTGACCAGGAAAGTGGATCTCCCAGTTTTTTTATCTCGGGCCATACCTATAGGTAGCATACCCTAGAGCGCTTTCGAAGAAACTTCCCCTAGAGGTGAAAAAAGCGTCGGAAATGCTCAACCTTCTTTTCCTTCATCCGAGGAAGAAGTGCCGAGGTAATGCACTACACCATGGTTAGCTCCTATGAGGACCTGGAATGTTTTGCTCGGGCTGCACTTACGGGTCTCATTGATCCATGGCTTCTCGGCAACCCCTTGACATTTATGTGTCCCTGGGGAAAACATACGTGGGGTGGAGAGGCGACGACGGTCGCCATAATTCGTTCGTGACTTGAGGGGAGCCCATTGCTCCTGCCGAGCCAACATAGGAGTGCTTAATGTCCATGATAGGTTCTGATGGAAAGGCGAAGCATAAAAGAGGATCATGTCCGAAAATAGTGAATACGGTCTTTATATTTTCTGTATAGTAAGGTTATTGTGAACACGTTATTATGAAATAGGAACTTGTGTAGCGTTGTTGACTGAAGTCACGGAAGTGAGATCTTTCACCTTCGAGCCCCGAGCCAGATCTTTGACCTAGGCGAGACTCTTGGAACTTTTATAGAGTCGACAATGAGCCGTATCTCCTGACCAGTGCCTGGGAAGAGTAGCCTTTTATTTCTAGACAACCATATCGTCCTCTTTCGTGAGATTTATCCGATGGTCTGGTGGTCAAACTCTGGAGCAGTTACTCCTAGGTTCGGTCAGTAGGACATTCCCCAGCTGGTACCCTTTCATGAGGTTATGGATGTCACTCATAACTTAATCAAGGTATGTTTCTTGCGGTCAAGAGACCGCTCCAAGGGAACTCTTGACCGTAATCATGCCCTTGGTCCCCATGTTCCGAGGCACAGGCGGTCATGAAACACTATTGCACATAGCGAGAGAAGTGTGGGTTTACCCAAGATGGACATGAACATTGTGCAAACCTCGATAACGCTTACGTGGGTGGGAGTAGTCAGATATTTCCCTCATCCCATGCGTATGGAGAGGATAATTCGCCTTACCACCAGGTAAGGCGCCCCGACGAATATCTCCCGCAAAGGTGAGTCCTTGGGGCGAAGGGCGAAGTTCATTTCTTCGTATATGGAGTGACTTCAGATTACTTGCAAAAAGAACATTGAATGGAGGACCATCTTGGAGGAGGCTTGTCGAGAGGATATGATGAGTAGAGGCTTCAGAGACGACTTGATTCTGAAGCATCGGCTACATGATGAATGGATAATCCGAAGGTTGAACAAAGTCTTGTGCGCGGTCCCCGGTCCACTAGGAGTGGTGGTCCCTAACCACCAAGAGGGAGTTTGGTGGTGCAGGCCGACATGGTGCACGGCTCGGATTTACGAGTTGGATGAACCGGTCTCCAAATAATCCCAATGTATGGTGAAACGATTCCCTGATGACAATCCGATTCACAACAGTGTGGCGGGATCTGGGCAGCTCTCTGGCGAGGGGATTTGGCGTGCAACCTTATTCTCCACAAGGGTTTCTGCCTGAACGGTAATCGACTATGTTGAACCAATGGGGTACCCCAGCGGTAAGAGATCCTCCTCCACTTCTCAAGTTGACCTGGGTGGGTGTGCCGAAGCGAGACGATCTAGGAGGACCCAAACCGACACTAGAAGGTTTTCGCCCCGAAGAGCGAGGTTGATGTACGCCTCCTGGGTCAAAGTGGGGGACTAGCCCCAACCTTTCGCTTTGTTAGTATGTTTGTGCTTTGTGAAAAGGTTTGTTGGTGACGAAGATCCGTTCGGGCCCCACGGCGGATGCCAAATGTTGATGAATAATAGTCCGCTGATCTTAAGATCTGAGGTTTATCATGGAAGTGGAGAGAGAGGGGTGGTGCTCGAAGGGTTCTCGTCGGTGATGAAGGTGAAACCGTGGTTTTACATAGGTTTAGGCCCGTGGATGGGCAATAGCCCTACTTCCTTCCTACCCATCTTTATAGATGATCACAGAGGATTACATTTGTGTTTTCCTATCTACTGAGCTAGGGTGTGGAAATGAGCTCCCGTATATCTTCGTCCCCTTGGTGGGGATTGGTACCGCCCTTATATAGCTAGTCTTAGGTCGGTAGTTTGGTCCTGATTTTCCAGGGATATGATACAATCAGGTTATCCTGCAGTTACGAGGTACAAACCTCCCGCTATCGTAGAATTCCTAAAGAAGCGCTCCTGATCTTATTCCTTATGACCAAGGGTGATGCCACCGTAGGGGCAGGTATGGGTGGCTGCCCCGGGTAGCCGTGTAATGTGTTTCCTAGGTGGCCAAATCCAACACCGATTCGTTTTGAAAGAGGAGGCAAACAACATGACGACATAGAGATATGAAATAGGAAAACCATTCGTTTTAAACGTGGGCTAGCACTTACAAAAAAAATGCCTAGAACCAGCCCAAATTAGATAGCCTAGAACTGTCGAGCAAGTAGCAGGCAATCCCAAAAATCCGCAATCATGCGTAGCTCCGGCTCGCCGGACACCGGGCACCTGACGAATGGGAAAACAATAAATAGTCCCCCGCTTGGCCTGCGTGGGTGGCAGCAGCGGCAGTGGCACGGCATCGAGCTTGCGCAAACGGGAAGTTGCAGTTTGCAAGGGCAGCAAGCGCGACCAACAGGTATACCCAGTCAAATTCATTTTTTTTCTCATATGAACCTTAAATTTATGGTCTTGTGGGCAATTATTGAACCTGGTGATGATGTAATGTAGGGAATCTATAAGAAAATGAAACCAATTGCTGCTTAATTTGGAACTCCCCCAATTACCGAACCTTAATTGTCTAATGAAGCCTCTGATGCAAACATTTTATGAGCTCCTGTTCCTGAACCTGCAGTGTGTAATGAGGGCTCTCGTGATAACATTTTGCAAACTTCTATTCAAGGATTTAGTCAAGCTGATATTCAACCTGGTTCCGGTCTCCAGAACAAATTGGAAATTATTCTACTCCAGAAATTAAAGACGCAGTGATGAGGAACACTAGATGAGGAAAAAAATCGCATGTCAGATTTGTTTGGCTACGTCTAGATGCTTCCACTCTAGTGTAGTACTTCTTTTCTTTTCTACCATACCTACTGATTTCTAGAGTCTTCTAGTTGTGAGTAGCTATGAGTAGAATGGTGAAACTTAAATAATGTTTTCTAGAGTATTCCAGCTATAAGTAGAAGTATGTGAAGGCTTCCCAAAGCCCTATAAATAGAGGTCCTCACCTCTACTTTGTACCCAGACTACTTACCCCACTACCTATAATAGAACTTGGTGTTCTTATCTAAGATCTTGGAGTAGATCTTGTGCTCTAGGAGTTCTGGATTGAACTCCTGCTGCCATATTGGCCTACATTCGTCTCTAGAGTGATATCTAGCGCAGCACGTTGAAGTTGTTCCTTCAACACTTGTGCTGTACACATTGTAGCAGCAAGGTGGAGTTAGCTCCTCCACAACCTTGTGCTGCTTCATGCAGCGAGGAGGGAATATTTGTCGAGAATTGGGAATGTTTGTATTTTGTGCTTTTTTGTGGTTACATGACCTAGTTGTCGAGAGTCTTGAACTATTTTGAACCATTAGTTATGTTAATTTTTTAGTACATCTAGCTTTGTATTTGAGTTTTATGAGTTTTGGTTGAGAGGACTTGCATTTGCATGTTAAAATGTTCAGACCTTAAATGTGGGGCACTAATAAGTTCAATTCCTGGATCTGTCACTGCTTAGAAGTGCATATTCGAGCATAGTGGGGTGCAAGGCTCGGGGCCCCTTAGCCACTCGGGCGGGTAATATGGTTCGGGTGCGCCCGTTAGGGGTGAGCATAAAAACCGAAAAACCGAACACCGGACCGAAGCCGAAACCGAAAAAACCGAAATTTCGGTTTTTGTCAATAATACAGGAAATTTTGGTTTCTGCTTGTACTAACCGAACTAAGTTCGGTTGGTTCGGTTTCTAATGCGGTTAACCGAAACAAAACCGAACACTACGTGTACGTGAGACACAGAGAGTCAGAACGCAGATGCAAGGCTGGCGTGGAGCGACGGCGCTGTCCTTCTCGCCTCGATGTTGCTTTTTTTATAGGGCAAGGCCTCGACATTGCTACTGGACCAAGCCAGCCAGCCACTAGCCCATGTGCGTGCCCACTAGCAAACTTGGACGTTGTTAAAAATATGCAAACTTTCTTTGACCATGGGCCGACCACGTGCATGCATGCTTAGTCCGCATGTGAATAGACAACCAGAGACACCTTATTCCTTTAGTCCCACCTCGCCTGGCTGAAGACACGAGGCAAATTTTCTTGGCTATAAGAGTGTGCCGCTGGCACAAATGCTTGAAGCAAATTTGTTCGGTGTAAACCGAGAAACTGAACTGAATATTTGGTTAACCGAATTTTCGGTTAGTTATTTTGGGCTATCATTTTCGGTTTTTGGTTTTGCTAACTGAATTTGTGAAATAACCGAATGGTAGAAACCGAATTTTCGGTTTATACCGAATGCCCAGCCCTAGCGCCCGTACCGCCTCTATCTGAACGGGTATCCATACTGACAACGATCTCTTTGCCACCGAGGTGACCAGCGACAAGGAGCGCATGCTACAGGCGTTGACTTGTATGGTTGTCGTGCGCTGAGGGCTTGTCCAGAGCTCCCTTGTCGAATTCCCAAAGTCGCTAGACGAGATGAGGATTTCTCCTCCTTTCGCCTCTCACCCGCGGTCACCTTTGAATCTGGCTCGCCGTCAGACTCTCGGCAGTATCCATGAGCGCCTAGAAGCGGCTGCACTAACCCACACCCCTAGTGAAGGTCGAGGAGGTGAGACTCCGGTGAGGCAGCGACCCCGATTGAACTCGGCGGAATAACCTTGCCAGCTGCGAGAGCGTGTCGATACAAGAGTGAAAGCCATCTGTCAAAAAGACAAAGTACCTTTCTTCATCGTGCATTTTCTGTTCTTATGCCAAGATTGTGCACTTTTTTATATTTCAGCTTTCCTTTTGTGTGCGTCTCGATTGGCCTCACCATTGGGAAGATTCCCACCGTTGGAGTTGTGTACAACCCCATCATGAATGAGGTAAATATTGTTACTCTATGTAATTTTTCCTTGTTTTATTTGAGGATCGGTGCAATATAATCTGGGCAAAGGAACTCGGAAAGGTTTTGAGTCTGATTTCGTGTTTTTTCTTCAATTAGCTTTTCACAGCTGTTCGTGGAAAAGGTGCTTTTCTCAATGGTTCTCCAATTAAAAGTAAGGACATTTTTGTTGATTAGGTCCTGATCTGTTGCGATTCAACAGAAGAAGCAAGTCAAGATTACAGTCCCTTTTTCTGATTGCCCGCGTGTGTTAATTTCAATATACACCTCTCATGTGCAGCATCGCCTCAAAATGAGTTGGTGAAGGCTCTTATGGTGACAGAGGTAGGTGACAGACTGTCAAAGATTATCATTTCCATGTCATTCACACATTCAACTAGAGGGAATCATACCACACTCTGAAATAATTGATACTTTGCGGTACATAACTTTCTTTTTGATGCATAGTGTTTGAACTCTGTTGCTGGCTTAGCTGCTAACCCCTTTAAGATTTCATCAGTCATCAGAACAGTTTAGTTGTCATAAAATACTACAAGTAGTAAATCAGGGTTAGCTGATGTTTCGAAATTAAATACATGACTACTACTAGTTTTCTTTGGATTCTCCAGGTCCAACACCGACCTTAAAGTTTGACTGGGGGCACTAGAGTAGCCTCTTGCATGAATGAGCAGCAGTAATCTAGGACTTCTTTTCTTTTCCCTCTCATAAAGTTTAACCAGGGTCTTGCAATCCAAGTGCATGAATGAGCAGCAGTAATCTAGGACTTCCATTTTCTGAATCTTTTGATTCAGCCTAGTTGTGAAATCTTGAAGAAAGTAACAAATAATAGCAAAGTATTATGTGGGTGTCGAATGTATATATTTGGCAAAATAAATCAATTTCTGATAAGTGCAGCTGCACTTTTTAGTTATATGGAGTATAGACCAAAAAATGGGAAACAAGAAAACTTGATTCCTTTACCCAAGATGGCAAAAGGTGATTGGTCCATGCAAGGAAAATGACATGTGGTGTTCTGCGCTGATGCACATGCTGCACCCCCATGCTTGCATGTGAATATCAAACCTCTGTACTGTCATACTAATTCCTCTTTTCGATATTTCAAAATGCTATAACTTTTGAATTGAGCGTCGGAATTACAATCCGTTTTCTCTGCTGGACCTCTCGTGACGAGTTCTTCAAAACCAGATTCCATATCAGTATGTTCCGATGAACTTTTTCCAAAGCAACTTGGGTGCTACATGAAGCAACTTTTAGTTCTATAGGAAACAACTCGTGATGTTGCCTTCCATGGCGCTAGTTAGCCTAATGTCTGCACTAAATTGGCTACCATGACCCCCAAGTAGCTTAACTTTTATTCCTAAATTGCTTACCATTGAGTGCATTATGGTAAGTTGCTTATGTAATTTTCAGTATGGTAGGCCTACTTTTATAGTACTACATGCAACCAATTAGCTATGTCAGGCAACTGAGCATCATAGGCAGGCAACTTCATAGTGTTGTAGACAACTTATTTTTTGATGTAGGCAACTTAGAAGCCATGGTAGGAAACTCATGGTACTCTAGGCAACTAATTAGCAATGGCAGGCAACTGAGCATCACCAGTAGACAACTTCATAAACTGTAAGAACTTAGTTTCCGAGGTAGGCAACTTAGAAACCATGACAAACAACTTTATAGTGCGCATAAGTTTTCTAGCGTTTGTTAGAGTACGTAATGGGCCTAATGGCCTGGGCTAGCGATATAGCCCGTTAGTCTTAGGGTTAATTAGAGATAAGGGTCGCTTGCTTAGGGGTCAAGTAAGCCTTGCTTGGGAGTCAAGTAAACCTCTCTATATAAAGAGAGGAGATGTATCAATCTAATGAAGCAAGAATTAAGGAAATCCCCTTCCCTCTTGCCCGGCCGTGGGCAAAAAGGCCCCCGACCGGCCCTCTTGCGCCCTCCTTCTAGTAGCACCATAACAATTTGATATCAGCTAGCTTCGGTTCGATCATGTCTTCACCGCCGCCCAACCCGTCTCTTCCGCTGCCGGTCACCTCGTCGCCTCCGACGACCACCACGACCGTCGCCCCGCTCCTGCCCGCGTCGGGATCCTCCGTCGCGCCCGCCCCTGTCGTCCTCACGCCGGAGGTGTCCGGGGCGCTGCGGGACCTAACACAGGCGGTCCAGGAGATCCGCATGTTCTTGGCTGGGTCCTACGGGCCGCACCCGGCTGCGCCGCCCATCACCGCCACCGCGCCACCGTGGCTGCCGTGGCAGCCGCCGCACCAGGCGGCCCCCGCCGTGCTTGCCGGGCTGCTGCAGCAGCCGCTGCAGCTGCCATCCATTGCCCTGTCCTGGCTGCCGTGGCAGCCGCCGCACCAGGCGGCCTCCGCCGCGCTCGCCGGGCTGCTGCAGCAGCCCTGCAGCTGCCATCCACCGCCCGTCATGGCTGCCGTGGCAGCCGCCGCACCAGGTGGCCTCCGCCGCGCTCACCGGGCCGCTGCAGCAGCTGTCATCCACCGCCACCACCGCCCCGCCCTGGCTGCAGTGGCAGCCACCGCTCCTGGCGATCTACGCCGCGCCCGGCGGTTCGCCGGAGCAGCCGCTGCAACTGCAGCAGCCATCGCCGGTCAGCTCCAGCCCCGCATCGACTGTGCCGACGGGAGTCCCGATCCACCAGATCAAGTTCCCGCCGTCGCCATCCCCGCTTCCCCAGGGCGTCCCCATCCAGCAGATCAAGTTCCCGCCGTCACCGTCACCGCTTCCAGCTTGGATCACTACTCGCCACGTGTCGGCGACGGTGAGGCTGCAGGCTGTTACGCGCAGCCTCCTAGCGCGTCGGCGTGTGCGGGAGATGCGTGGTCTGCAGCTGCCGCTCCTCCCAGCTGCGCTTCGCTGCGCAAAGGACCTCGATCTCGTCCGCTGCGTCGGGGATCTTGGGCATGCTATTTTCCCTGCGGGCAGCAACCTCAAAGTCTGCGACATCGGCGGTTGTGGGGGCGCACCCCTCGTCATTCTCCATCGCAAGCCCTCCACTCTTCTCTGTGCGGTGCAGACCAACAACCGTCCGGCGGGGAGAAGGCAGGGTGTCACCGACAGGAGCGCACCGCGTAGCACCACTACATTCTGCCGGCCGCCGCGAGAGCGCCTCTGCTGGTCGCTCTTGCGACCACTTCCAGGTGGCCATACACATGCACTCCTTTTGTCCAGATGGTGTTCATGGGATCCAGGTGGCTGTACACGTGCACGTCCGACGTGCGGATGGTGTCCACTTTTTGTTAAGGGTCCAAAATAAATCGTCCCAGTCCATTTCAGGTTGAGAGTAATAAAACAAGCCGAGATGTAAAAGGCTTGTTTTTAGGTGTTAGGTTTGTGTTGCGTCGAGTCATGGTTATAAGTTGGTTAGGCCTAGGCTGTAGTGTTAGAGTACGTAATGGGCCTAATGGCCTGGGCTGGCGGTATAGCCCGTTAGTCTTAGGGTTAATTAGAGATAAGGGTCGCTTGCTTAGTGGTCAAGTAAGCCTTGCTTGGGAGTCAAGTAAACCTCTCTATATAAAGAGAGGAGATGTATCAATCTAATGAAGCAAGAATTAAGAAGGAAATCCCCTTCCCTCTTGCCCGGCCGTGGGCAAAAAGGCCCCCGGCCGGCCCTCTTGCGCCCTCCTAGTAGAACCATAACAACGTTATTCCACTATGTAGTGCATATAAGCAACTTTGTGCTCTTCTCGATGAAACTAAGCCCATAGCCGCACGGACGCCCACATCGCCTTTATCCCCTTCCTCTTGCACACAACACGCATCGCAGGCGGTCGGGACTCGGGATTGGACTAGTAGCGACGAGGGCCACGCCATCCTCTTCTCTCCTCCGCGGCGACGAGGACCATGCCATCGCCTCCCGTTCCCCTGCTCCGGCTACGAGGAGCAACGGCCGAGACCATGACGGCTTGATCTTGGAGCGGACATGGCGGCGGCAGTGTCTGCGAGCGGCGGCAAGAAGTGCAAGTGCGAGTGCGAGCGGCGGCAAGAAGTGCAAGTGTGAGCTGTCTGCACCTAAGCTTGGGCAGCTCCATGAGGCTGCGGGGTTGCCTGCCTTCCTCGCCGTCTGTGCATGCCTCTTCGCCCGGCCGGATCCAAGAGATTGCGGTGGTGAGGCGGTCAGGGGCGTGGGCACTAGACCTGCGTCACCGTCGACCTATGTCCGCTACCGGCGTCTTCGGCATCTCCGCGTCCGCTGCCGGCGTCACCGTGTTTGCTGCTGCCTTCTCCGCGTCCTCCACTGGCGGCCGGCGTCCACCGCGTCCGACTTCCTCGTGTCCACCACGGGCGGCCAGCAGCACCGTGTCCGCGATGGTGGCCGGCGTCCCGGACTCTGCTCCTCAATGTCCATGGTCAGCATCACCACGTACACTGCCGACGGCCAGGAGCATTGCTTTTGCGGCCGACTTCTTCCCTTATGCCGCCGGCGGCCAGCGTCACCTCGCCTGCGGCCGGCTTCTTCCCTTCCGCCGCCGGTGTCCGACGTCACTGCGCCCGCGGCCGGCTTCTCCGCCGGTGGTCGGCGTCACCGCGTCCCTGGCCTGCATGCCCACACCGGTGTTTGCTAGCTAGTTGAGTGTCTGCAAGGGCATGTGACAGACGAAGCAGGGTTATTCTCGTCCAAAGCTAGCCTCTAGCGCATGCATTGGTATTAGAGCCTGAATCTATGTGCACTAGATTTTGGAACGGAGGGAGTATTAGGTGACTAATGAGGGACGGTAGGTGACTTTCACAGTATTACCGAAAAAGGCTTTCTCCCCACTTTATATATAAAGCAAACCACCAGAGCCACAAGTTCCAACATACAAGCACACACCACACACGCACACAAGTAGCACACAGGCAAAGCACGACAAGATCCAGGTTCTGTTGAGGGCACAACTCGACAAGCCCTAAAGAGAGAAAAGAAGGGGACGCAAAGGGCCAGTGCCTAGCCATAGGCATTGCCACAGCGAGTCCGAGGGACTAATCCGGCTCCGGAGGTGGTGGGGAAAGCGGTGGAGCCAAGTGGAAGGCCAACACAGAAAGATATGCAATGAAGATGTCGATGGCGTCCCGATCCTGTGGGCGGCTAAGCGGCCGCCAAAGCTGCAAGTAACCACATATTTAGAAAATCGCGTCAGTAGATCGTCGAAGAGTTGCACACTGAATCACAAGCTTATTGCGAACTGTCCATAGCGTCCACATGAGAACCCTAGTACCCAAGCGCCTAGTGTGGCGGGACTGCATCGTGGAAGCCTGGAGTTCCACGAAGAGGCCAGGGAAGTTGGTATTGCACCAATGGCCACCAACCACCTTGCGGAAGCAGCTCCAAAGGAATTGCGCAGACACGCAGGTGAAGAAGATGTGATTAGAGTCCTCAGCAATCCCACATAACGGGCAGACGCCGTCTCCAAGGCCGTTGCGCTTGAGTACCTCGGCCACTAATTAGCAACGGTAGGCAAGTTAGAAGCCATGGCAGGGAACTTTCACAATACTATAGGCAACTAATTAGCAATGGCAGGCAACTGAGCGTCACCGCTAGACGACTTCATAAACTATAAGAACTTAGCTTCCGAGGTAGGCAACTTCGAAACCATGGTAGGTAACTTTCATAGTATTTCAGGCGACTAATTTTCAACATGTTGCTTCCTATAGCACTAAATTTATTTTTGAAAAAATTTCTTGTCAAAGCATACCCATATGGGATCTACTCCCTTATATTATGGGACGGAGGGAGTAGTTTCCAAAAGCTTGTCGCGAAAAACCTAATGGTGAAAACGGACCACAATTCCGTTTAAAAGGTATAGCATTTGGAATTTGTCAAAAAACAAAATAATTGACATGCGGCGGGCTGAGGGGTTTACACCGGGAGAGGGAATCTTTTTTATGTTGGGGAACCACGTGGGGGTAAAATAGAGAGAGACACGCTAGCTTAGAGGAAAAGTCTTGCACGGAAGTGCCCGGAGTGGCGACTGGCGGCGATATGCCGGCGACTGGCGCTATGCCGTCTTCCCCATCCCCCTGATCCTCTTCCCCTGGTATTTTACCCTCCTGATTTGCTCCTTCTCTTTGTCCCCAACCTGCTTTAGCTTTCCATCCCCTTCCCTGGGCTCTCGCGCTCCCTGTTTTTATCCCTGATTCCCGTCCTGTACCAATTCCTTTCTCCGCCCTTGCTGCCTTGTGGCTTTGTGCTGATTTCCACCCCTGGTACCATTCTCGTTTTTTTGGATCGGCTCCTACCATCCTCTCAGCTGATCTTTTGGGCGGATCAAACCTATCCTGGATTAGGGATTTCCCTTAGCCCTCTGTATCTGTTAAATACAGAGGGATGAGAGTGGTTCCTGCAGCTTCAGTTATCATTCAGCTGAATCAAGTTCAGAAAGGAGTGTGCTGTAGCAGTTGTGAAAGACAGACAACCGAAACAGCAATTAAACAACAATGAAGATAGTGACCTGGAACTGCCGTGGTTGGACAATCACCCAGCAGTTCGAGGGCTTTTGGACGTCCAAAGGCGTGAGAATCATTCAGATATTTTAGTTCTGTCTGAAACCAAGTTGGACTAGAGGACCAAAGGGACACCTATTTTGAAGCAAAGAGCACATATAGATTGGTTGAAAAAGGGTGACTATAATACACAATTTTTTCGCAATTGTTGTTCTGAGAGGAAAAGGAGAAACAAAATCACTAAACTGCGTGATGACCACGGTAATTTTACTGTAGGTCAGGGGACTTTAAAGGATCATATTCATAATTTCTACAACTCCCTCTTCACTGCACAACCTGCTACAAACTGGCTGATTTGTTCCAACATGTGCAACCACGGGTTTCAGACTATATGAATGCTTCCCTCTGTCCTCCCTTCATTGAAAAAGAAATCTTTCAAGCTTTGCAAAATATCGAGGACCTAAAAGCTCCGGGCCTAGACGGGATGCCAACAATGTTTTACAAGAGATTCTGGGATTTGGTTGGTGAGCAGGTCAAATGTGAGGTCCTGACAGTTCTAAATGGTGGCCCATCCCAGCTGAGTGGAATAGAACTACAGTCGTGCTAATTCCGAAGAGTAAAAATCTAGAAAGGATTAATGATTCTAGACCGATCAGTCTCTGTAACGTGCTATACAAAATTCTTTCCAAGGTTCTTACTACTAGACTGAAAGTCTTTCTCGGGGACATTATCTCGCAAAATCAAAGTGCCTTTGTTCCAGGTCGTTTAATCACTGACAATGTCCTAGTTGCTTATGAGATGTCTCAATTTATCAGTAACAAAAGAAATGGACAAGAGGGTTTCATGGCAATCAAACTTGATGTGAGTAGAGCATATGATAGAGTGGGATGGAATTTTCTTGAAGCAATGTTGATCAAGCTTGACTTCCATAATAAGCGGGTCTCTTGATGAAATGTGTTAGATCAGCGACTTACAGAGTTAAAGTGAATGGTGATCATATACCCCTAATGGGTTTTGAGACAAGGGGACCCGCTTTCCCCCTCTCTTTCTGATCTGTGCTGAAGAATTTTCCTCCTTACTCCATATTGCCGAGGAACAAGGGCTGATTGAAGGCATTCAGATTTGTCCAGGAGCACCGAGCGTGTCACACTTGCTTTTTGCGGACGACTCCTTCCTCCTAAAGGCAGATTGGGACAATGCTTCTGAACTTTAATGTATCCTTGACCTGTATGAAGAATGCTCAGGACAAATTTTCAGCCCGAATTGTAATAATACGCAAAAGTTAGAAATTTATGGATCATTTTCATCTCTCTTGTGAGGGGCAAAATGAGAGGTACCTAAGGCTCCCAGTTCATATAGGCAAATCCAAAAAGTGAGTGTTCCAATATCTGAAGGGGAAAATTTGGTCTAGAATCCAAGGTTGGAAGGAGAAAGCACTGTCTAAAGCTGGAAAAGAAATTCTTATTAAGGAAGTGGCTCAGGCGATCCCAACTTATGTTATGTCATGCTTTGACATCACTAAAGGAATTTGTGAGATCTCTTCCATGGTATGTTGGTTTTGGTGGAGTCAAATGGAGAAAATAAATTACATTGGGTTGCTTGGGACAGATTATCCAAGCCGAAGAAGGATGGAGGTTTAGGTTTTAGAAATCTTTATTTCTTTAATATTGCTATGCTAGCAAGGCAAGCCTGGAGGATCCTTCTAACTCCCGAGTCCCTTTGCGCTCAACTTCTCAAGGCGAGATACTTTACTGTATGAGGATTTCTTGAAGGTCATGCCGAAGAATGGCATCTCTTGTTAGTCCAAACTACTGTGGTAGGGGTGTACTATGGGTGATAGGGGTTCTACCTTATATGTGGTAGCGGTCCTGATTTGGAGTGCTAAGGGTATTTTCCTAGTGGTAGGTGTCCTGCACTATGAGTGGTAGGAGTTCCCTGCTGGTGGTGCTATACATGGTGCTATACTATACGTGCTAGGGGTGCCCAAACTAGTAGTACTCACTCTCTCTCCCACACACACGTACACTTGCACAAGTAGTACTAATTAAGCTTGAAGCTGAATATTTTTCTCTGAAGGAGTGGCTTCATTTACAACGCAGGATACAAGTCCTTTTATAGGACAATGAACCGACTATAGGCTGCACATTATGTGCACTACAAACTAGTAATAGTGTGTGAACATGGACTTCTAAGTCCAGCCACACTACTATCCTATCCTATCCTTACAGGCTCAATAAATGTCTGCCATCTTATCCTGCCAAGTGCAGGTTATCCTTGACCCTTGTGGTTGCTTGAAGAGTTTCCTTGGAGACTGAGTTGAAAACAACATTCTCCCCCTCAACCCTGTCGTCGGGGTTGGATGTTGACGATCCCGATCTTGTCGCGCAGCTCCTAGAACCGGACGTGACCAAGTGGCTTCATCAGGATGTCCGCCTTCTGCTCACCAGTCTTGATGAACTCCATGACCATCGTGCCCTTCTCGACACAGTCTCATATAAAGTGGTATTGGAGATCGTTGTGCTTGCTATGGTCATGCAGCACCAGATTCTTGCAGAGGGAAATTGCTGACTTATTTTCGACGAAGATGAGTGCAGGGGCGGTCTCTTGGTTCAACATCTCGCTGAGAAGACGAGCCAACTGCTGAGAAGACGAGGCAGCCAGATTCCCTGACATGCAGCTGTTGTTGCCGCGATGTACTCCGCCTCGCATGAAGAAGTCGCGGCAACCTTCCGCCTGACCGATTGCCAGGAACTGCTCTCGAGGAAGAACAATATGCCAGAGGTGCTCTTCTTGGAGACAATGTCGCCAACGTGGTCGGAGTCGCTGTAGCCGACCAGGTTCTCACCGCCACCATGGCGATACACACATCCATGCGTGATCGTGCCTAATATGTACCGGAGCAGGTGTTTGACGGCAGCGAGATGATTGCTTGTCGGGGCTTCCATGAACCTGCTCAGGAACCCTACAGTGAACGAGATGTTCGGTCGGGTATGCATGAGATACCTAAGGCTTCCAAGATGCTGTGGTAGAACGTTGCGTCCACCGCTTCTCGGCGCTCTCTTTGTTGAGCTTGAGCTGTGCCTCCATCGAGGCTTGCACGACGTGGCATTCAAACATGCCAGCTCGCTCCAGAATCTTGGCGGCGTAGGCCGTTTGCGTGATTGTCGTGCGACCACGCTCCTGGTTTACCCCTAACCCGAGGTAGTACCGGAGCAGCCCGAGGTCGCTCATGCTGCAGAGACGTTGCATCTCTCCCTTGAAGCGTTGAACCTCGCCGGGCTTTGCCTCGACGATGACCATGTCGTTGACGTAGATGCCGACAGTGAGCAGTGTGTTCGCGGTGCCACACAAGTACACACTGTGCTCAGAAGCGTTGCGGGAGAACCCAAGTGCTGCGAGGCTTGCATCCAGCTTGGCGTTCCACACTCTCGAGGCTTGTCTGAGACCCTACAAGGCCTTGTGTAGCTTGTACACGCCCTGCTCGCGTCCTTCGATGATGAAACTAGGTGGCTAGGGGACGTAGACTTCCTCCTCGAGGTCGCTGTTGAGGAACGCCGACTTGACCTCCATATGGTGACCTTCCCAGCCTCAATGTGTCGCCAGGGCAAGGATCAGTCAAATGGACTCGAGCCTTGCTACGGGAGCGAAGACTTCCTCGAAGTCCACCCCTGCGCGTTGCGCATACCCTTTTACAACGAGCCGGGCCTCTTGCTTGACGATGGGGCAATGCTCGTCCTTCTTTACTTTGAACAACGCTTGAGCCCAATAGCTCGATGCCCTACGGGTAGCATGGTGAGTGTCCAAGTAGCCATCTAGCATCGTGCGATGCCAGGAATCCTCGTGCTCTGCTTCAGCAAACATGGTTGGCTCCTTGACGGCCATTAGATGCAACACCTCGTCGTCATCGAGATTCTCCGCCAATTGTGGTGGCTCGGCGAGGTCATCGACACGCTGGTATCAGTGTGGGACGCCGGCACTATCGTCAGCGTCGAACAAGTCCGATCGCACTGTTGGTGGAGTTGCAAACTGAACTGGCACAACCTCGCCTGAGGTGTCCGGGGTTGCTGACCGTGAGGTTGGTGTGCTTGCTGTGTTTGGAGCCACTGGGCTTGGGGCCGCAGTGCTCGGGGTTGCTCTGCTCGGGGTCTCCTTTGTGCCCGGGGTTGCTGCCCGAGCACCATCACTTGTGCACATTGTGTACTCCACGGTGAAGGAGTTGCTTGCTGGCGCCTCTCCTGGCGCTTCCCAGTTCCAACGTGCCTCCTTATCGAAGATGGTGTCGTGGGAGACGTGCACACGCTTCGTGACGGGGTTGTACGCCTTGGATCCCGTCCCGTAGCCCATGAACACCATAGGGGTGCTCCTGTCGTCGAGCTTCTTTAGCTGTGGGTGCGTCGTCTTGACGTGCCCAACACAGCCAAAGGTTCGAAGGAAGCACACATCAGGCTTCCTCCTGTACCACACCTCGTAAGGCATCTTGCCGTCGACGCTCCTTGTGAAGGAGCGGTTGAGGATGAAGACAGTCGTGAGATAACGTTGCACCTACTTTGCTTCGAGCATGCAACGTGCCATCTCAAGCACCGTCTGGTTCCTCCGCTCGACGACGCCGTTCTGCTACGGCGAGTAGGGGGCCGTGAGATAACGTTGCACCACTTTGTCGTCGCAGTGCTTGTAGAACGTGGCAGATGTGAACTCGCCACCACGGTCCGTGCGCAACACGCACAGCTTGTGGCCGCACACAATCTTTGTTGCCGCTTGCTGCTTGACGATGCCTCACTCCACCTCGTTCTTGGAGGCGTGGAGTATCACCCACATGAACCTGCCGTAGTCGTCGACGAGCAACAGGATGTAGCAACGCCTGCCAGGCGTTGCCGGGGTGATCGAGCCGCGGAGGTCCCTGTGGACCAACTCCAGGGGCTTCTTCGCCCTGTACCTTTCTTTCTTAGGGAAGGGTAGACGCCGTTGCTTCCTGGCAAGACATGCATCACACAGTTCGTCGGCGTGCATGATGTGCGATAGCCCACGCACGAGTCCACCACGAGCCACCTTTTGCAGCTCGTCGAAGTGTCGGTGTCCGAGCCGAGCATGCCAATAGCAAGCGTCGGAAACATGGCCCACGGTGAGGCACAAGGTTGTACGGGGCAAAGAAGAACTTGTACAGGGGATTTGGTCCTCGGGTTACCTCGATGAGCAAGCGCCCGTCCTTGTCTCGCACGGAGAGCACTCGCTCCCACGATGGATGTTGATGTCGTACCAGCTCTCGTCGAGCTGGCCGACGCTCACAATGCTGCTCTTGAGCACTGGGATGAAGAAGACGTTCGTGAACGCCCTATGGTAAGCCCCGTTGTTGGCGAAGACGACGGTCCCGCGTCCATGGATGTCCACCATGGAGCCATGCCCAGGCCGCGCCTTTCCGGTGATCGAGTGGTCCAGCTCCGCGAACACGTCGACCGAACCAGTCATGTGGTTCGTGGCGCCGGTATCAAGGAACCAACCCTCGCTGCGCTTGTCTCCTACAAGCGCGGGTGGGGTCACAGCTTTCTCCTCATTGAGGAAGATGTAGCCGCACGCACCACGCCGTTGTCAGGGAGCCATCTCCCGCCAACCTGGTGGACCCAAACACTTGGTTTTCGGGGTATGGCCGACCTGATGCGCCGTGTTGTCTTGCATGGACTTGGCAGGACCCGACGTTGTCGGAGCCGCGGTTGCCGGGGTGTAGCTTCCCCACGCTTGTGCCTTCATTGCCTCCCAGTCGATAGGCCCTGAGAACAATATTCTTTGGGCAATTCCTACCACTATAGAGATGGATTCTGCTGACAAGCTCCGTGCCGCCTGCATGGACTCGACGGTTGCCGGGACCGTGGTCGCGCGAGGCGTTGTGCCCTCCTGCACGGTTTGGGCGCAGGCCACATCGTTGCTGGCTCACCATCTACGTCAGCTTGGACGAGGTTTGCCTTGGCTGCGTCAGCCTTGTCAGCTATCCTCTTGCGGCAATCGTGGGCCCAGTTGATGCTGCAATATCGGCAGTTGTCCCGGTCGTCGCTGCCATCACCTCGTCCAGCCCCGCCACGCTGTTAGGGCTGGCCTGGCTTGCGCCCGCGGTTGCCGCCACCACTCTGGGTGCGATCGCCGCCTCTGCCCGTGCCCCCTCCGCTGCCATCACCTCCAAAGGAAGGACGAAGTCGTCGAGAATCGGCGCGTCATCATATATGGGACCTAACACCAAATGAGAAGACACATTAGAGGTAGAGGTCAAGTCGTTAGTGTCGAAAGTGGCCTCATATGACCTATCAACTATCTCATTCTTTCTATGTGTTGGTTCACTCACTCCCTTAAGGTAGGTGCACTCAATCTCACGTATGGTGGAGTCACTCATCTCACTCAAGTGGTGGGGGTTGTGGCTCTCCTCACATGGGAATTGTGGCAACACATCATATATGGGGCTAGTGGTGAAGTCACTCTCGCTCTCAATATGGTGGCTAAAGTCACTCAAGTCATCATATGTCGTCGTGGTCGAAGGGAAAATCCCATGCTCAACCATCTCGTTGTCGTCGCCGTGGATGAAGGCCAAAGATGGCACATCATCACTCTCGCCTCCTAAGATGGAAGCATCATCCTTGCTCGTCACCATGTCGCTCGCCTTCAAAGCTTGGTCCTCAAATGGCTCCGTAGTCATAGTCGTCGCCGCACCGTCTTGAAAAAGAGTCGAAGTAGACTCGGCACCATCAATGCCACAAAGAGGGATGGCGGTGAAGTCGAACTTGGGAGCATCGTCTTGGAGCTCGTCGGGCTTGGACATCGTGGTGGTACTAGCCTCATGCTCGTTCTCATGGAGCTTGGTCGTCACGAAGTGAGCTTAGGGTGGAGAAGCTTTGGCCTTCATGAGTTCTTCTTCCGCCTTGAGAGCACCAATGTAGTTGTCGTCGAGGGACTTGTAGTTCTCGAGGAAGATCGTCTTGGAGATGTCGTTGTGCAATCCCATCATGAAGTGGAACTTAATCGAAATGGGGTCGTCCACGCCGGCTCGTCGCAAGGCTTTCTTCATCTCCTTGAAGTACTCATCGATGGACTTGGATCCTTGGATGGTGTTCTCCAATTGGCGTTGAAGTTGTTTCGTGTAGGTTGGAGGCACGAACTCTCGCCGCAAAGCTCTCTTCGTCTTGGGCCAACTCATGTTGTAGGTCTCCGAAGGTATGTGAAGCCACCATGTGACGCGTAGTCGTGGAAGTTTCTTGTGACGCACTTCACTTGATCTTCGGGAGGAACTTGATGTAGCTTGAGGTAGTCGTCCATCAAACGCTCCCACTCGAGATACTCCTCGGGTTCTAGAGTCCCATAGAAAGGAATCTTGTGGTCGGTGTCAAGGTCATAGTAGCTCGTGGAAGTCGCGGACTTGAGCTTGGAAAGCTTCTCTTGAGCGTAGTCTTGAGGTCCTTGTTGGCGAAGATGCCGTATATCCGAAGGCGAAGATGCCTTGAAGTCGCTTGACGAAGATGCCAAGGGAGATGGTGAAGTCGTTGAGCGGTTGTTGGTGTTGAGCTCTTGACGTTCACGTCCTTGTTGGTGATGGTGTCGATGTCGATGTGATTTTGTCGGAGATGGTAGCTCGGAGGCATGTGCTCTTGAGAGTCTTCTCGAAGATGAGGAAGATCGCTTGTAGGACTTGATGAGGGCTTTGATCTCCTCCATTTGAGCTTGCATCTTGGCGTCGTTGGAGTTGTTCGTGGCATCGAACTCGTCGTTGTTGTTGTAGACCGAAGATGAAATGCCTTGCCTATCCATCACAAGACTCGAGCAAATATGAGTGGGAGAAAGAGAAGAACTATACCAAATGTAACTTGGCCGATGTTGAAGATGGATCAATGATCACTCAATGATGTAACAAGGAAATAGCACAATTGGTACCAATTCTTGTCGGTTTCTCACACCTACACAAAATAAGGCTTATGGTGGAGCTCGGTGAGGATAGTGGCACAAAAATTTGATGCAAAATGTTAGCAAGAGTCAATAATGTTGAAAGAGATTCAGAAATTCGCAAGTGAAACAAGTAGACCAATAGCAATATGTGGCACACGGAAACGCACACACGGATAAATAAATGGGGTCGTGCAACCAAGGAATGAGCACAAAATGTGGAATCCACGAAAAACGCTCGTGTTGCACAACTCAAGAGTGACACTAGCACGATTGCTCAATAGGCGGATACGACACTTGTGCACAACCTATAAGATGCAAAATGGATAACTTTCTATCCCAAGTATGCTATGTATGTATGGTTCCCGGTGTTTCTCACAAGGTGCAAGATGATCTTATATGCAATGTGGTATGATGCTATGGCACTTGCTTACAAGCTTCTTTGCTCTTTCTCTTTCGCTTAAAAGCTTTTTTTTTGTATGGCCACTTTGCGAAATGCACAAACCAAGATAATAATTGGGTATATACGGGAACAAACTTGTGGCACAAGGGATGATATGATACCAATATGATATGGTATGTATGCAATGGAAGGTGTAGCTCGATGATCACTAATGTGCACAAGTAACGTTGCCGGCAATACTCAAATGGCTAGTCTCGATAGGCAAGTGACGCAAAATGGGATAGGGGTTAACAATGCAATGGCAAGGGAATATACAATGGAGGGATACCATGATACCGAGATGATATGGAGGTTACCGTCCTTGGCGATGATGAGTGGCGGTGATCTTGATGGAGATACCAAGATGATGGAGACTCGTCCCTAAGTAGCCGAAACACCTTAGGAAACGGAAAAACCGCGAACTCAAAATCTCAAATGTCAAATGTCAAATGGTGGTAGCGGGAATGCGGTGGTGGTTGCGGAAGCTCAATGGGATTGTGGAAATGCAATGATGGGTTGTGAAGTACGCAATGCGGAAGTGGAGGGTAAGGTGGTGTACTATACACGATGTCGAAGTTGAGGTCACCGTCCCTAAGTAGCCGAAACACCTTAGGAGACACAACACACAACTCAAATAAGGTTAAACAAAATTTGGTTATGTTGGGTGGTGGAAGTGTATGGTGGGCAAGGTTATGCGGAAGTGGTGGTGGTGGTTGATGAGGAAGCAACCGTCCCTAAGTAGCCGAAACACCTTAGTAGGCTCGAATCACTACTCAAGCAACCACATATGCAATGGGGATCAAGATGGGTTAGGTTGCGGAAGTCGGTGGTGGTGTAGCGGATGATGTGGTGGAAGCCCTAGGCAAAGATGCCAAAATTCACAAAATTTGATGAAGTCAAAAGATGTTGGTGGTATTTTTGTGGAAAGGGGGATGTCATGAGCTTCAAAACGAGCTAAAGAACGTCAAAATCGGAGTTCGGATGAATTAATTATGGCCGAAATAAAAATCAGCCGAAGTTGATATCTATAGCGGACGTCCGGAAATGGACGGATGTCCGGTCGCCGGACATCCGGTTGGGTCGGAAATCCGCTAATTTCAGCTCAGGTTAGGGGTTCCGGTTGTCCGGTAAGGTCGGACGTCCGGTGGTTCCTGCGGCTCCGGACGTCCGGTAAAGTGACGGTCGTCCGGTGGGTCTGGGTCAACGCGGGATTTGAGATCCGGGGCGTGACTTTGGGCGGAAAATAGAGATTTTGGGGTCAAAATTGATGAGATTTCGTGGGTGAAAGATGGGGAAACTTGGGGAGATGCTAGGTCCACTTGAAACCAAGCAAATCTATGGATCAAATCCAACAAAACTTCGTCAAACCAACAAATCACAAAAAATTTCGGGGCTATTTTTGGTGGGGATTTTCGAATTTAAGGAAGAACACAACAAAATTAGCCTAGAAAACAACGAGGGGAGGTTTCGAAATCATGATCAACGTGGCTCATGATACCAAGATGATGTAGGGTAGGAACCCTAAGGGCCGATCTTTCACGAAAAGAACGGATCCCGCGAAGAACATGAAGAACACGAGGGGAAACACGAGAGAATCACTCAAACCAACAAGAATGATCACACATGTGCTAGATCCTCGAAACACAAAGAGATACATGATCCAAATCTAATAAGGGACAAGGGGATCACACATGTAGCCGGTTCTTCTCCGTGAGGAGGTCTTGAATCCACAAGGGGATTTTCTTGTAAAGGGGTCTTGAATCCAAGGTGGATCTTCTCCGAAGAGGGGCCGCGGTCTCTCTCAAGGAGTAGATCCGATATGGATGAGCGAAGCTCTATCTCACAAATGAGCTAACACAACGCTAACCCTAACTAGGAGGAGGTGGAGGAGTATATATAGTCTAGGTCCACGAAGGGGTAAGTGGGAGAGGGATACATGGGCCTCAAACCCGATCTCTGTACCAGACAGGTACCGGACGTCCGCTGGGGACCAGTCGTCCGGTGGCTCGTGGGCTTCCGGACGTCCGGTAGTCGTCGGCCTTCCGCTCACTTTGCCTCGGTTGAGGTGGCACCGGACGTCCGGTAGCTGGCGGTCGTCCGGTCGCCGGTCGTTCGGTGTCGTCGGTCTTCCGCTGAATGGGCTCGGGTGTAGATGTGCCGGTCGTCCGATGGGGGCTGGACGTCCGCTCGCTGGGAGGGGCCGATCGTCCAGTGTCGTTCGGACGTCCGCTCGCTGGAGCTTCTTCGGCAGCTCTTCTTCTTGCATCTTCGTTTCCACGCTTCCCTCGCGGATGGTGTAGTTGTACACTTGCGCTCGCACTCCTCGTCGTCTGTAGCGTTCCGACAATACCTATGCATGCACACGAGTGGAGAAGTAGTATACCATCCTCGAAGGGGTCAAGTGAACACGCATAAAGGAGATGATTCACCTTTGTATATGTGAAGTGGATGTCGAACGTGTCACTTGTCAAACGGACTTTTGACATGGTGATGTCCGTGGAATGCTCCGCATCAGAGCGCGTGAGCATCGGGAAGGTGATGGGCACAGTACCGCTGCCTGCGGTCTCGTGCACGATCTCCCTAACCACGACCTCACCACTATGGCCGCGCCTAGACTGGCTGCGCCCTCACCGCTCCTCCGGAGGCGGCGACTGGGAGTCGTCCTGTGATGGCTGTGACCTGGAACCACCCGAGGTGGTGCGCTGCTACGTGCGTGCATGGCCGAGGCCGGTGCTGTGTGTGAGCCCGGTATAAAAACCCCACTGTGTACTGGTGTAAAGTGTGCCGGTATGTGCCGAGCAAAGTGAGAGGGGCCTAAGGAAGATGTAGTCTCCGTCGGGACCGTGGTGTGCGCCCGGTCGATGTGAGTTTTTCTGGGTTGTGCTGCGTGTGTGCATGTGTATCTTCATATATGTGTTTGAGGGAGTTGAGTTGAATAGAAGCCAACATGTAGGCAGTTCGTCGGCCGGGGCGTTCGTCGCCATAATCAAGTGTGTTTTGTTCATCTTCTACCTCCGCTTGGCGTTGCTCGTCAGAGGGTTTGTCTCAACATTTGATATTAGAGCTTGGTTGTCTTTGGTGTTGTTCGGCGTTCACCGGCGGCTGCGTGATGGAGCTTCGGACCATGTGTCGGCCTGAGGAAATGCGTGGTGTTGCGGCTGTCACCGGTATGTGTTGCCGGAGCCGGAGGAGATGGCGTATGTCACCGCAACTGAACACGAGGAAGATGACGTATGTCGCCTGAACGTCGGGCATGTGTCGCCGGCGAAGAAGAAGCTCGGAGTGTGTCGTCGAGGAAGAGGGTGGAGGTTGTAGCAGCGGCCATGATGACGACGACGACGACCGCGAGCTTGTGATTTAGGAGGAGATTGTTAGAAATAAATCATGACTCACCATGGTGATTAGTCGTGTGTGTCACGATGGTGTGCAGCAGTAGCAAACAGGCCGTGCCGATCCGTTGGGCAGGCCGCGTTGTGCGCGTCACGGGCATGGTCGTGCATGCGGATCGCATGCGCTCGTGCAGCGGATCCGTAGAATGCGTGCATGTGTTGAGCTAGCTAGCCAAGTCGAGTGCGTATGCATCGGATGCTACTGTTGTGCTAGTGCCGAGCGTAGTGTACATGTAGGTAGAGATTGGTTAGTGCATGTGCGGGTTAGTTAGGATAAGGTTGCATGGCTACGTGCGTGCGTGGCCGAGTGGAGCGGCCGGTGCTGTGTGTGTGAGCCTGGTATAAAAACCCCACTGTGTACTGGTGTAAAGTGTTCCGATATGTGCCGAGCCAAGTGAGAGGGGCCTAAAGAAGATGTAGTCTCCGCCGGAACCGTGGTGTGTGCCCGGTCGACGTGAGAATTCTTCCGGGTTGTGCTGCGTGTGTGCGTGTGTACCTCTATGTATGTGTTTGAGGGAGTTGAGTTGAATAGAGGCCAACATACAGGCCGTTCGTCGGCCGGGGCGTTCGTCGCCATAACCAAGTGTGTTTGGTTCATCTTCTTCTACCTCTGTCTAGCGCTGCTCGCCGGAGGGCTACTCGGCGTTTGTTGCCGGAGGGTTTGTCCCAACACTTTCCTTCTACACCGGCCATGGCTATCGGAACGAGGCTTTAATGCCAAATTGTTAGCCCAAACTATTGTAGTAGGTGTGTATAATGGGTGGTAGGGGCTCTACCTTATATGTGGTAGGAGTCCTAATTTGGAGTGCTAACGGTATTTTCCTAGTGGTAGGGGTCCTACACTATGAGTGGTAGGGGTGCCCAAACTAGTAGTACCCACTCTCTCTCACACACACGTACACTTGCACAAGTAGTACTTGTTAGGAAGTATTAGTATTGGTCTAGGAACCCTTATTAGTCTATGTTTACTTTTCTTGCCCCTTGGACCTTCAATAGAGATAAGTTATTTTCCTAACATGGTATCAGAGTTAAGAGGTCTTAAGTTCAAGACCCGGCTGGTGCAATTAAATTGCAGCCCACTTTCTGTCCATGTTAAGGTTCGGGGGAGCCACACGTGAGGGGTGTGTTGACGTATAAATGTATTGCCTAGTCTCTCCATCAGATTTTGGTTGCATTGGCTAGAGCATGCGGCGCTCAGTCTAGTTTTTGGTGTGTTTTGCTGATGCGTCCTACAACCCTCCTAGTTTGTTCCTTCTAAAAAAACGTCCAATGTCTTCTGCATACATGATGGCTTTTGCATCTTTGTCTCGTGTGTGCTTCCTAACTTCTTGCTCTATATTTTCCGCTGTATCTACCAAATCCGTTGATATTTTGTGTTTTTCATGTCATGCGAGCCTGCCAAACTTTTGTCCGCTAGCCTTTTTCTGGTCATTGTCCTCTCTGTAGGATTTCTATGGCCTCTCTTTGCATTGTTGATCTAAGCCCATTCTCTTGGAGCTTCTTTCGCCGTCGGTTTTCATGGGCCATGATTCTTTAAGCAATGCTTCATTCTCTTGATGTGTCATCTTCTTTTGACAACCCATCTTCTCTTGTATCTTCTATTGATGCGGTGTCTTCCTCTGATGTGCCATCTCTTCGTTATCCCCTTTGGCGACTCGACAGGTTTTGAAGACTCTTCTATGACGACACTCTCAAGGCGTGGATTTGGATTATCATCTTTTTCTAGTATTACACTACTTCAAATGTAATGCTATTGCATACTGCATTTGAGGGCGGCGGGGGGGGGGGGGGGGGGGGGGGGTGTTAGGAAGTATTAGTATTGGTCTAGGAGCCCTTATTTTAGTCTGTGTTTACCTATATATATATATATGACTATTCGTCATCCTGGGTGAGGAATAGTTATTCTTCACCCCCCCTATTTTAACATCAATTCATCGTAATTTTACATTCCGTAAATTTTGTCTTATTTCAGACGTAAAAATAGACCGTAAGAAAATATATAATAATCACCGTAAAAAATATTTTATGTTACATAAAGTTACAAACGTAAAAAATAGTGTAAAACATACATAAAATCCAAAATTTCTGGTCTTATGATCTATATATTTGTTTTCTTATGCCAAAGTTTACGTACTGAATCAATATGAATGTAAATAAGTTATTCTTCACCCGAGGTAATCTTACAATCATTTCATAATTAAATTACGTTTTGAATTCAAATAGTTACATTCCTATTGATTCACTACGTAAAATTTGACATAAAAAAATAAAAATATAGGTCATAAGACAAGAAAATTTGCAGTTTATGTGTATTTTAGACTATGTTTTTACGTTTGTAATTTTACATAACATAAAATATTTTTTACGGCGATTATATATTTTTTTACGGTCCCTTTTTGCGTCGGAAATAAGACAAAACTTACGGAACGTAAAATTACGATGCATTGATGGTAAAATAGAGGGGGAGGGGGTGTGTGAAGAATAACTATTCCTCACTCAGGGTGACGAATAGCGCGACCCTATATATATATATAGAGAGAGAGAGAGAGAGAGAAGTTGCTTTCCTAACAGTACTAAGCTTGAAGTTGAATATTTTTCTCTGAAGGAGTGGCTTCATTTACAACGGAGGATACAAGTCTTTTATATAGGACAAAGAACCGACTATAGGCTGCACATTACGTGCACTACAAACTAGTAATAGTGTGTGAACATGGACTTCTAAGTCCAGCCACACTGCTATCCTATCCTAGCCTTACAGGCTCAATAAATGCCTGCCATCTTATCCTGCCAAGTGCAGGTTATCCTTGACCCTTGTGGTTGCTTGGAGAAGAGTTTCCTTGGAGACTGGGTTGAAAACAACATCTCTTACACTTGGAGGAGTATTCTCAAAGGTTGCGATCTTATCAAATAAGGCTTGATATGGCGTATAAATGGCCAAAACGTTAATATCTGGGAAGATCCATGGTACCAAGAGGGATTACTAGAAGACCTAGTAGTACAGTTAGAGGCCAAATTTTACTTCAGAAGGTCTGTGATCTGATCGACCCTATTTCCGGACAGTGGGACCAAGATCTTGTTCAACAAGTATTCAATGCTGATGTTGGCCCTCATATTCTGAGTATTCCAATTAAGGAGGGATTTGATGATCTTCCAGCTTGGCATCCCGATCCGAAAGGTAACTTTTCGGTTCGTTCAGCTTACAAACTCAAAAGCTTACAAACTCAAACTTCAGTTGGACGATGTTGCTGCAGGTCAAACATCATCTTGCACTGTAGCAAATCCGACAACAAGCACTGCAATGGTTTGGACCAAGCTTTAGAGTTTGAGAATGCCTAGGAAAATCATCATGTTCCTTTGGAGATTGAGACACAACACCCTTCCTGTCCGGTTAAATCTTAAACGTCGTGGAATTGACCTGGATACCATTTGCCTGATGTGCAAACACCTCGACGAGGATGGTGGCCATGCCTTCCTCAAATGTAAATTTGCGAAGGCCGTTTGGCGTGAAGCTAACCAAGAGCATGTAAGGGGATTGGTGCTCAGTTGCACTGATGCAAAACAATCAGTCGAAGTTCTGCTATGCTTGGAGAATGTGACATCCATGTTCTGCATTTGTTTGATGTGGAATTTGTGGAATGCTAGAAATGCTGTCAATAATGGTGATAGGTGCCCTTCAGCAGCGGCGGTCGTATCCTGTAGTGCTGTACAGGTTACAGAATTTTCTGAACACCTTCGTATACCTTCATGTTCGGTTGTAGCGCCTGCTGAGCGCTGGTCTAAGCCTCCTGATGATTTCCTAAAGATGAACACTTGTGGCACGTTCCTAAAAGATAACAGTACAGGAGGTTGGGGCTTTTGTGCAAGGGATGCTTCTGGAGATGTCATCGGTGCTGGTATGGGCCACATCCACTTCCTGAAGGATGCTTTGCATACAGACGATAGCTTGTCTGAAGGCGATTGAGTTCGCGACTGAAGTTGGGTTTGGGCGTATCATCATTGAAACAGACTCGACTGTGCTCGCTTGGGCTCTTCTTTCCAATGAATTGGATACTGCTTGTAACGGAGTTCTCTTTTGGGAGGCAAAATTTCTTCTTTTTACTAGCTTTATCGAGTTTAAGGTGCTTGCGTGTAAGCGTGGCTGTAACTCAGTGGCGCATGTCCTGGCTACTCCATGGTGCCCATATGTCCCAGGGAGGTACCATGTATTATCTCTGGTGGCTAGCAATCTAGCTGCTTCTGTATGTTAATAATAAAGCCAGGTTACTGTTTAAAAAAACATGGGGTTGGGGGCGGGGGGCCAGCCTTTTCCTTTTCAGTATGCAACAGACAAGGATATATTGAGAATTTTAGGTGTGTGCTCAGGTAGACTAGCCAGCCAACAGTCGCTGGTTAGACATGTGCAACCTATGAGCTAATGCTTTGTCGGTACACATACTTATATGACCATTCATGCATTTTCTTGAACTCTCCAATTGTAAATGAGATGAACAGAATTGTGTGTATCAAATCTGTCCATATCACATTGAATGGCTTTTAAATTGTTCTGCATCTTGAATTATCGTACTAGCAGAATGCATAAAATAATTGCTCATTTGTTGGCCTTCTTGTTAGAGTGGGAGAACGGCATAGAGTTACTGTTATCCGTTCCATATTAGTTTCAATACAGCACATGGTTCATTGGAGAAACATAGTTTAAGCCCCTCGTACTTGATGACACAACATTTGCAGCTAGAGTATTTTTTGTTTTCTTTTAAGTGGCAATTGGGAATATGTAGCCACACATTGCACATTTTTCTTCACTAATAATTATATTGCACACGACAGCTGTAGTATTATGCCATGAAAACTTAAGTCTGGACGTTTTACTTTCAAAAGAATTCTACTGGAGTGTTCAACAAATAACCATATTAATTGAGCAGGTAGGGACCAAAAGAGACAAGCCCACTTTGGATGATACAACCAACAGAATTAATAAGTTACTATTCAAGGTAAACCCTGTAAAGTAACATTTTTATCGGAGTTATTTGTAGCATGTCAATATTCTAACGGGTTATTCATTTTTTTCAGATTAGATCTATACGTATGTGTGGCTCTTTGGCTCTAAACATGTGTGGAGTTGCTTGTGGTAGGCTAGATTTGTGTTATGAGATCGGTTTTGGTGGCCCCTGGTATGGTTACCAAATTATTAACGATAGTTTTACATGGAAAATATATAAACCAAAAGTCACATCTAATTGTTAAATTTTCCTCTAGGGATGTGGCTGCTGGAGCTTTGATTCTAAAGGAAGCTGGGGGTTTTGTTTTTGATCCGTAAGTTGTCAAATTTAGTCAAAACTATGTGGCTGGCTCTTGCTATCATAGTACATAATTTGATGAGATTTGGTTTTTCCATTTCTTGTTGTACATTTTCTTTCATTTTGACTTTCAGGAGCGGTGATGAGTTTGATCTGATGGCGCAAAGAATGGCAGGATCAAATGGCCACCTCAAGGATCAGTTCATCAAAGCATTGGTTGATGCAAGCTGAATAACTTATTTCTCGTTTCAAGTAGAATGTAAGATGGCCCCACCAATAAGTAATTAAGGACTAATTTTTGCGTAGTTCTAAGTGGACACTATATGCATATTTTGCAAACATGGCGGATCTAATGACATGTGGATATATTGCTCGTTTTATTGACCATGCAAGTAATGGTGTGATCAAACATTGGGGTATAGCTAGATGACCGTTGTGAACGACTGCAAGGGCGAATGGGAGGGCGATGTGCTTCACGATAGGCCTCTATGCTCGTTGTCGCCTTCCTGATGTAGGGTGGAATCCTAGGGGCAGATCTTTCACGATTTGGAGGGGGATTTCCGAAGAACATGGCAAACACATGAAGAATACAAGGGGGAAAATAAGAGGAAACACTCAAATAGATTGATACAATCACACATGCTAGATCCATGAACACAAAGAGAGATACATGATTCAAATCCAACAAAGGGGGATACAAGTAACTAGTTCTTCTCCAAGAGGTCTTGAATCCACTAGGGGATCTTCCCAGAAGGGGGGTCTTCCACTTGGGGGATCTTCTCCTAGAGGCCTCGGTCTCCAAAGGGAGTAGTATCAGGTGGACGAGCAATTCTCTATCTCTAGTATGAGCTAAACCAATGCTAACCTAATAACAGGGAGGAGGAGTATATATAGTCTAGGTGGACGAAAGGGTACATGGGCCTTGGCCCTAGTCTTTATGCGTAGATAGGTGTTGGGCGTCCGGATGGTCTTGGACGTTTGGTGGCCTGCGAAGGTCCGGTCGTCCGGTGTTTCTGCTCTGGCCAAGCGTTGCCGAAAGTCCGGTGGGCGTCCGGCGTTTGGGGCTCAGTCGTCCGGAGGTCTTCGGAATCTGTTAATTTCCCTTCTGTGATGTGACACCGGATGTTTGGAGCCGGTCGGTCGTCCGGACGCTGGGAGGTGTCGGATGTCCGGCCGCTGTAGCGTTTGTTGGCTGGGACTTGTGCTGGCCGGCTGGGGCTTCAGGCGTCGGACGTTCGGACTGGTTCGGTCGTCCGGTGGTTGTAGTTTTTATGGCAGCTCTTCTTCTTGGTTCTTGTACTTGGTGTGCTCGCCGTCTTGTCCGTTGGTTGTAGTTGCTCCGTGGCTTTCCTCTAAGTACCTGATCACACATAGGGTCTCCGCTTGAGGTAGTAGCCATGTCTCACATGTGGGGAGTGGTAGTTCGGAGAGGAGCGAGTTCACCTTAGTTTCAATAGCCTTTGCTCGAGCTCTAGTCATTGGTCCATGTGGTGTCGTAGGAGATGTAGATAAGTCCATGGGGATGACCGTAGGATGCTCCGCATCATCTCCCCCCTCCCTTGGGAAAGATCCGACCTCGGATCGAAAGTCTCATCACCATGGTAGGGAGAGAGATCCTTGATGTTGAAGATGTTGCTCACGTTGCACCTGTCGCGCGGTAGGTCGATCTTGTATGCATTGTAGTTGTAGTGTGCTAGCACCTTGAAGGGTCCGTCGGCTCAAGGTAGAACCTTGAACTTGCATTCTTTGGGGAAGCAGTCATTGCGAAGGTGTAGCCACACAAGATCTCCAGTGTTGAATATCATGGGGTTCTTGTTGGTGTTGATCTTGGTCGCGAGGCGTTGTACTTGGCGCTCGATGGTGTGCCTTGTATCTTCATGCACCTTCTTGAGATAGCTCGCTCGTGCACTTGCGTACATGTTGATGTGCTCTTGTAGTGGTAGAGGTAGAATGTCCAATGGGGACAATGGGTTGAAGACGTAGACGACCTCAAAGGGTGACTTGTCGGTAGTCGAATGTCTTGCGCGATTGTAGGCGTACTCGGCGATGGGTAAGCACTCCTCTGACTCCTTGATGTTCTTCTTGATCAACACGCGTTGGAGAATAGATAGCGTCCGATTCGTGACCTCCGTTTGGCCGTTCCGACACGCTCCTGACCCTATCTTGATTCAAACCGAAAACCCTCTCTAAGGTGGAGCCTAGTTGAAGCTATCATTCAAAGAATAAATGGGAATCCAAATCCACTTTTAGTGATATAGATGAAGTCTCGCTCAGTAAAGAGAGTTGTAGATTCGTAGAAGAGGACCATGCTTGATTTCATGTTGAGCCGACTCCAGTCCGACGTCAATCCCCGAGCGCTGAAGGAGCTCCTGAACAGACTCCAAAACGGTTGGGCACGATCTCAAACTTCTAGGGCGGCAAGGAGATTCCTCGATGAGGACTAGTGAGGCTATAGTACTTACTACGCATAGGACTACAAAGGGTGGATCCTCGAATTGAAAGAGAGATTGAGAGGGATCAAGAATCCTAATTCTCGCTATTTGGAATGGATCCAATTCTATTGAGTTTGACTCATTCTGATAAAGACGTTCTTCAGTAATATCATCATGACTTTCGAAATCATATGCTGTAGCAATACCAAACCAAATACGACAAGTAGTGGGGTCCTAAGCTAAGCCTTGGCTAAACCTTGGAAATCTTAATTCCATAATGCCTTTCAAATCCTCCTAGCCACTATCCTACTGTAATTATTCTCGCTAAGAAGAATGCCCATGTCGTGGCAATTCCACCCAGAAGGTAATGGGGTAGAAGAACTCCTGGATGTCTGGTGCCTCATGGTTTTCTAAACCCGAACTCAGAGCTGGTTATCACCAGATTCGTATGGCAGCTGGCGATGAATTCAAAACAGCCTTCTAGACTCTAAAAGGGCACTACAAGGTCTTGTCCTTTGGGCCTCGCGGGAGCACCAGCCACCTTTGGTTTGTGGATGGTATGCCGAAGAGAACAAGAGCTTGATTCTGAGCTTGGCGCATAGGGTCTTCCAAAAGTAGGTTAGGAACTGGACGTCACGGTCCGAAAAAATCGTCTTTGGCACTCCATGTAGACGCAAGATTTCCCTACAAAAGAGATTTGCAAACATGTGAAGCATCATCTATCTTGTTGCATGGGATAAAATGTGCCATCTTAGAGAAACGGTCCACAACAACGAACACAGAATCCTTTCCATTTTGAGTTCTAGGCAAACCAAGCACAAAGTCCATACTAATATCTTCCCATGGGTGATATGGAACGGGAAGTGGCATATAGAGACCATGGGATTGAGGTTTAGACTTAGCTTTGCGACATGTAGAGCATTAGTTGGTGAAGCGTGAGACGTCACGGGACATCCTGGGCCAAAAGTAGTTCTTGAGAGCATGGCAAATGTCTTGTCACGTCCAAAGTGACCCATAAGTCCTCCTCCATGAGCTTCTTGCAAAAGTAAGAAACAAAGAGAAGACTCGGGGATACATAGTTTGTTAGCTCCCATAAGATAATCATCTTTGATGTAATAGCTTTCTCAAGATGTATGCGTCAAACACTTGTCATAAGGAGTAGCAAAAGTAGGATCATGCGCATACAAGTCTTTTATGTGCTCAGAGCCAATGACACTCAATTCAAATTGAGTAACAAGCATGCATTTGCGGGAAAGAGCATCTGCCACAACATTCTCTTTACCCTTAATGTACTTGATGACATAAGGAAAAGACTCAATAAACTCACTCCATTTGGCATGTCGCTTATTCTATTTAGTTTGACCCTTAAGGTATTTAAGCGTTTCATGATCCGTATGGATGAAAAATTCATGAGGGTGAAGATAATGTTCCCACACGTGTAGAACTCTCATTAAAGCATATAACTCTTTGTCATAGATGGGGTAGTTAAGTTGCGCTCCGGAAAGTTTCTCACTAAAGTAGGCTATGGGGCGCTTCTCTTGCATTAACACACCTCCTATACCGTTGCCACTAGCATCACAATGAACTTCAAAGGTTTTGTTAAAATTGGGAAAGGCAAGCAAAGGAGCATGTGTAAGAAAATTCTTAAGCTCATGAAATGCGGTATCTTGGGATGGTCCCCAAACGAATGGTACATTCTTTTTACTCAAGACATGCAAAGGGGATGCAATAGTGCTAAAGTCCTTAACGAATCTACAATAGAAACTGGCTAAGCCAAAGAAACTTCGCACTTGTTGCAAGTTGGTTGGTTGTGGCAAAGATTTAATAGCATCAATTTTAGCTTCATCTACACGAGCACCCTTAGAGGACACAACAAAACCCATGAAAACAAGCTTATCAACACCAAAAAGGCATTTGTCCATATTAGCATAAAAGCGCTCTTTTCTAAGAGTTTGCAAAACGGTTCTAAGATGGGTGACATTATCTTCTAGAGACATGCTAAATACAAGGATACTGTCAAAGTAGACCACAACAAATACGCCAATGTATGGGCGAAGAACATAATGCATCACCCGCATAAAAGTGTCGGGTGCTTCGGATAAACCCACAAGCATGACCAACCATTCATACAAGCCAAACTTGGTTTTGAAAGCAGTTTTCCATTCATCACCTTCTTGAATGTGTATTTGGTAGTAACCACTCTTAGGATCATTTTAGAGAAAATTGTGGCTCCGCTAAGCTCATCGAGCATATCGTCAAGGCGTGGAATGGGATAGTGATAACGAACGGTGATAGCATTAATGGGACGACAATCGGAACACATGCGAAAAGTACCATCTTTCTTAGGCACAAGAATAACTGGAATGGCACAAGGACTTAAGCTTCATGTACATGTCTGTTGTCAATGAGTTGTTGTACTTGCCGTTGTATTTCCTTGGTTTCTTCGGGGTTGACGCGGTAGGGTGCCTTGTTCGGTAATGGTGCGCCGGGGATGAGGTCGATTCGGTGTTCGATGCTGCATAGAGGAGGTAGTCCCGGAGGTAGCTCATCGGGGAAAATGTCCTTGAATTCCTGCAATAGAAAATACAACACTGAAGGTAGATTGTGAGAGGTGTTAGTCCTTGCCACTTCATCTTTGCACAATAAGACATAGTGCATAACACTCGATGGGTTCTCACACACTTCTCTCATATCACTTTTGGTAGCGAATAGCACTAAATTTTTATTACCGCTCATCATGGAGGCACTCATTTTGGGCTTATGGCTTTCACTCCCTTTTTGGTGGCTCACTCTCTCACTATTCTCTCCATGATGGGTAGTTGCTTGTTTGTCGGCGATCACTTGGCTTGGTGACACAGGTCGTAGCATGTACTCCTTTGCCTTCATCTTGAAGCTATAGTGATTAGTTCTTCCATTGTGGATGATGCCACGGTCAAATTTCCAAGGTCATCCAAGTAGAATATGGCAAACGGACATAGGAACCACATCACACTCGAAGGTGTCTTCATATGCGCCAATCTTGAAGGAGACTTGAACGGTGTGCTGCACTTGAATGGTGCCGGAGTCGCTAAGCCATTGGACCTTGTAGGGACGAGGATGCTTCATCTTGACCAATTGGAGCTTGGAGCATAGTTCTTCACTTGCCAAGTTGTGGCAACTTCCTTTGTCAATGATGACCTTAATGCAACGTCCATGGATGCCCGCCTTAGTGTGGAAGATGTGGCAACATTGATCTTCGTCTTGTTGGTGGTTAAGTGACCTTGGAGACAATGAGAGCGGGGCTCAAATCATTGTCACAAAAGACTTGGTCATCTTCATCTTCATTCACTTGCCGATGCATAGCCACATGTTCAAGGGCGTTGATGAGGACATCAATACCATTGTTACACCCACAACCCCTACTGCTACATATACTGGATCAATTACTAGAGCTCGCGCACGCCAATTAAATTATCAGGTACTTCCGTTTCTTGGTAATGATTCTAATGTTCATGAGAATATAATGTTGCCTAAATTGGATACATTTCTTTTGCTTACAAACGAAGGGCCTGGCATGGATAAGAGGGATGAACACTGGAGCAAGACCAAGCATGAAGATGATGGCATGCACAAGGGGAACAAGAACGGAGTTGCAAGTGATGATTTCAGGACTTTGAAACCACCATAAGGAGAGCATGAAGCCTTGGACGAAATATACAAAATGCCACTTCATAAATTTCGTCCAGAGGCTATTCTAGGTGCTGCGTCACCTTATTATTGGGCCAGGCCCATGTAATTTAGAAATACTTAAGTATAGGCTGTTTTTAGAGTCTGTATGTGTGGAGAAACAAGAGTTAGAGTTTGTTTCAGACCCCTCCTCCAAGGGCCACGAAATTCCCCCCTCTTCCTCCATATATATAGCCCTTAGGGCGTCATTTAGACTTTGGGTTTTGTTTAGATTAAAAGTTCGCCGTAGCTGCAACTTCATGGACTTCGTTTGTGTTCAACGACCAGAACAAGACGTCACAGAAACCCCACCTTGATCAATAAAGCTTTCATCTTAAATTTGCAATATCTAGATTGCAATCTCAGTTTCTTGCTTGTTCTTCGTTTGCTTGCAGGAAAAAGACCCTCGTGGTTAGGTTAATCGTGCTCCGGCTTGGCCAATAACCTCTCGGAGTTGGTTTAGTGATTGCTAAGGCGCGACGTCCTCGCACGTTCGTAGTCGGGTCGTCAAAGTATACTCCACCGAAACGATAATCACCTTATCATCGAAACACGGGACACCTTTGCCTCTATCAAGTGGTATCAGATTTCTAGGTTGCTCGGTGAGATTTTACAGTTTTTCGTAGTTTAGATTGAGTCTGTTCTTCATACCTACAGTCCAGGAAAAAGCCAAAAAAAATTAGGGTTAGTTCATCATATCCGAACCAATCTGAGCCTTTACATAATCTTTTTAGGGTTTTGCATTGTTGAATTTGCGGTTGTATCGTCGTGTCTAGTTGCTGGTCTTAGTGTCTAGTCCTTTAGAGTTTTGAGTTCTGTTCACAAGTTGTCACGCCGCCGCATCATCGTCATCACCGCTGCCATATACCACCATCATTGTCACCGCTGCCATATACCACCATCGTCATCACCACTGCCATATACCACCATCGTCATCACTGCTGCCATATACCACATATCCACTGCCATCACGATAATCCGAGTCCACCTCCATCACAGATTCGCCACCAGTCCGTGTTCCACCGCCCTCCATATATCCACCACCAGTCCTAGTCTGAGTCCACTATTTGTTCTTTTGTTTTCGATTTCCAGATCACGCCATACTCCGAGTCGTGACCAAGTCGGACTCCCCAGCTTTCGTGCTACCCGCAGTAGAAAAATAGTTCCAGTTTAAAAAAAACTAAGTCTGGAAAATTCTGGCTAGGAAGTTTTTAGACCATTTGTAGACTTTTTCGAAAAAATTGTTGCGGAGGAAAAAAAGAGGACAAAAAAGTGAAAAAAGTGGAAAAAAATTCAGGGTGTGCTCCTCCCTTGTTTACGTGCAGCACCGTGATTTTGTTAGTGTTCTAGGCTCGCGTCTCTAGTAAGGTCTAGCCTAGGACCAGCACAGTACCATCGCTGAGCGTTTATTCAACTTTGCATCTCTGAATTGATTATTGCTGACCCTTTTTGCTACCATATTATAAGCCTTCCTAGCTCCACATACATCTATGTCGTGCATTTGACTGTCCCTGGTAATCGCTCTATCCAAGCTTTGAGAGTTTTGACTACAACGGTTGCCAATCACCACCTGCCGCTTGGTAAGAACTGGTAAGAATTTGAGATTTGCTTGACGGATTTGTGACACAATTCCACTTTCTAGTAGTCTGTAGGATCATATTCTTGTGTGTTTCTATTGCTGCTAACCATGGCAGGACCACAAGCCGACGAGATTGATTGGGAGAACATGACGAAGAAGGAGCTTCATGATAAATTTCAGCAAATGTTGAGTCAACAGGTGGAAGACGTCATGGCCACTTTTGGAAAGGCACTAGAGAGGATTGATGACGTTGAGAAGACAATTGACACCAAGTTGGATGCCAAGTTCGATGAAGTACTCACGCGTCTTCCACAACCACCACCCGTTGCACCTATCACACCTCTACATCAATAACAACAACAACATCGCCTTCCAAATCAAGTGGGACAAGCATTGCGCGTTCCCCTTGAGCCCGGTCAAACTTCTCGTGCCGCTGTACCTACTGTTGATGCTTCTGTAGCTCCTGCTGCTACTGCAGAGGTGGAGGACCATTACGAGGATGTGGTAGATCAAAATTAGAATTACGTGCAACCACCAGCACCACCACCACTAGGTCGTCCTCATGCATATCATCGCAATGGTAGGGCTGCACCACCACCTGAGGTACGAGATCATGACCATCTTCCTAAACTAAAATTGAATATTCCACCATTTGAGGGGTAGATATGTTCCTGATATATATCTTACTTGGGAGTTAGAAACTGAACAACGTTTTACATGTTTACAATATCCCGAGGAGAGACGTATTCCTGCTGCTGTTTGTGCTTTCACTAGTTTTGCATGTGTTTGGTGGTCTGAACATTGTAGATTATATCCTATTCCAGCTACTTGGGATGCTTTGAAAAATGCTATGCATACTCGCCGGGTTCCACCATATTACCAACGTGAATTGCTTCAAAAATTGCAGCGTTTGAGACAAGGAAAAAATTCTGTAGAAGAATATTATCAGGAATTACAAACTGGTATGATTAGATGTGGTATTGTTGAGGATAATGAAGCTATGCTTGCAAATTTTATGGGTGGATTAAATAAAGAGATTCAGACCATTCTAGAGTATAAGGAATATAATAATATCACTCATTTATTCCATCTTGCTTGCAAAGCTGAACGTGAAGTGCAGGATCAACAGGCATTGGCGCGAACTAACTTTTCTACAGGCCGACCTTCATCATGGGCACCGCGTGCATCCTCTACGTCCACACGTTCTGCTACACCGGCACCTCCGCCAGCTGCCGCCTCCAACGTGATACAAGAAAGCAGACACAACCACCACTATCTTCCAAGAGCACACCTTCTGGGCCTGCACAGAGCTCTTCTTCCTCCATGGCATCAACAGGGCAAACACATGATATTATTTGTCGTTGTTGCAAGGGTGGAGGTCATTATGCGAGAGAATACCCATCTAGGTGTGTGATGATTGTTACTGAGGATGGTGGGTATGAGTCCGCTAGTGACTATGATGAGGAGACTTTGGCTCTTATTACAAGTGAAGAACACGATGGAGATGATTCTGATCATGAGATGCAATACATGGCTGCTAAAGATGCTAACATGTATGAATGTTTAGTTGATCAATGTGTTCTGAGTGTGCAGGTTACACAAGCAGAGCAAAATCAGAGGCATAGTTTGTTCCATACAAAGGGAGGAAGGAACATTCTGTTCGCGTCATCATAGATGGAGGGAGCTGCAACAACTTGGCTAGCATGGAGATGGTGGAGAAGCTAACCCTCACCACAAGACCACATCCACATCCTTACTACATCTAATGGTTCAACAATAGCGGCAAGGTTAAGGTAACACTTACTGTTCGTGTGCATTTTACTAGAGCTTGCACACGCCAATTAAATTATCACGTACTTTTGTTTCTTGTAATGATTCTAATGTTCATGAGAATATGATGCTGCCTAAATTGGATACATTTGTTTTGCTTACAAATGAAGGGCCTGGCATGGATAAGAGGGATGAACACTGGAGCAAGATCAAGCATGGAGATGATGGCATGCGCAAGGGGAACAAGAACGGAGTTGCAAGTGATGATTTCAGGACTTTGAAGCCACCATAAGGAGTGCATGAAGCCTTGAACGAAATATACAAGATGCCACTTCATAAATTTCGTCCAGAGGCTATTCTAGGTGCCGCGTCACCTTATTACTTGGGCCATGCCTATGCAATTTCGAAATACTTAAGTATAGGCTATTTTTAGAGTCTGTATGTGTGGGAAACAAGAGTTAGGG
Source organism: Triticum urartu (assembly GCF_003073215.2). NCBI lineage: Eukaryota > Viridiplantae > Streptophyta > Magnoliopsida > Poales > Poaceae > Triticum > Triticum urartu. The sequence goes on along the minus strand of NC_053025.1, from coordinate 398,617,274 downwards.
TTGGTTTCGGACCCCTCCTCCAAGGGACACAAAATTATCCCCTCTTCCTCCATATATACAGCCCTTAGGGCATCGTTTAGACTTTGGGTTTTGTTTAGATTAAAAGTTCGCCATAGCTGCAACTTCGCGTACTTCGTTTGTGTTCAACGACCAGACCAAGACGTCACAGAACCCCACCTTGATCAATAAAGCTTTCATCTTAAATTCACAATATCCAGATTGCAATCTCAGTTTCTTGCTTGTTCTTCGTTTGCTTGCAGGAAAAAGACCCTCGTGGTCAGGTTGATCGTGCTCTAGCGTGGTCAATAACCTCTCGGAGTTGGTTTAGCGATTGCTAAGGCGCGACGTCCTCATACGTTCATAGTCGGGTCGTCAAAGTCTACTCCACCAAAATGATAATCACCTTCACATCGAAAGACGAGACACCTTTGCCTCTATCATGCGTCCATTTCTACCTCACTCATGGAGTCGTAGGTACCATCGTCATTGTTGATCATGGTGCGCCAGTTGGTGCACTCAAATATCTTGTGTCCTCGGCCTCCACATGTGAAGCATTTAATGGAACTTGTCTTGATGGTATCATCCGATGGAGTTGTAGATGATGAAGCTCTCGGCTTGAAGTTGCTTATAGTAGGAGGACGACTTGATGTTGTCAAACTTCTCTTGTAACTTGACTTGTCGCCATTGCTTGTAGAAGGTTTGGTTGAGGTAGAAGGCGGCGTAGTCATTGAAGCGTGATTGTAGGAGCCGTATGTCTTGGAAGAGTACTTGACATACTTGTAGTCTTCTTGCACTTGATGCTCCGCCTTGGTAGCTTGGTGCATGAGTTCGATGAGGATTGAGTAAGGTTGGAAGTTGGCTATTTTCTTGATAGGGCGGTTGAGGCCATTCAATAGTTGCGCCATGGTTTGCTCCTCATCTTCCGTGACATTTGCTCGAATCATGGCAATCTCCATTTCCCTTTAATACTCTTCAACTGACTTTGTGCCTTGCTTGAGGGGTTGTAACTTCTTGAAGAGGTCGTAGCTATAGTATGTGGGTACAAAGAGCGCTCACATGACATCCTTCATTTGATTCCATGTTGTGATGGGTGGGTCACCTCTTGCTGCTCGACGCTCAATGACTTGCTCCTACCAAATGAGGACATAGTCTTGGAACTCAAGAGATGCCATGGCGATCTTCTTCTCTTCATGATAGTTGTGCAAGCGAAAGATCTTGTCAACTTTCAATGCCCATGAAAGGTAGTCTTCGAGGTCGTTGCTTTCGGAGAACTTAGGCATGGTGAACTTGAGCTTGCCGTAGCATTGCTCTTCATTGTGTCGGGGCCGATGGTGATTACGCTATTAGTGTGGAGGAGGGTCTTGAGCCGCTTGCTCCTCATGCTCCACTTGATTGTTTTGTCATTGAGGTTGTGGAATTCTTGCACGGTTCCTAATTTCTTGGCGTTCCTCAAGGTGTGCGGCTTATTCTTATCGCTCTTGGTGGAGGGCCTCTTCTTGAAGACGTACTTGGTCGTTGCGCTCATTGACAGATTTTGTTTATTCACGTAGAGCAGGTTGGGCTTCAAGGGCTTGTTCCTCATGACGATGTCTTTCTTGTTGAGGGGCATCGCCATCTTGTTGTTCTTGTTGGTCTTGCGTATTGGAGCTTGCTCGTGGACCGAAGGTTCATTAGCTTGTTGCCTTAGTCATTCATGTTCACGTAGATTTGCTTGTAACCCATTGCCATGAAATGGATTTTGTGGAGCTTGATGAACTTCATGGTCTTGGCGACGTTGTGGACAAGCTCGTGGAGGACTTGCATCTAAAGAAGATTGCGAAGAATGATGACATGAGTGGCTCCGTCTTGAATAGGACGAAGATGCAGAAGAACGGTTAACCAACAAGGCATGACTTTCATCCATCCTTGCATCGTTCTCCTCCTTTTGTGCGGTGAGCTTGTTGTCGAAGTAGTCTCTTGTACATTACTCGGAGTGTCACAAGTCAGTAGCAAGTAGGTCGATGCGGCCACCCAATGCTTCATTCTCTTGATGCAAAGCTCTTTGCGCGCCGAAGAGGTGGTTCTTGGTGACGTAGATGTTCGGGTCCTCATCTTGCTCGATGAAGAGTGGGTTCGAAGAAGTAGTTGGCCTATCCATCATCTCAAGCAAATGTGAGTGGAAGAATGACAAGAACTAGAAAAAATGTACCTTACCCGACGTTGAAAATGGATCAATGATCACTCGATAGAGTAACAAGGAAATAACACAATTGGTACCGGATCTCTTCAATTCTCACACCTACACAAATAAAGCCTTTGGTGGAGCTTGGTGAGGATGGTGGCACAAAATTTGATGCGAATGCTAGCAAGATTCACTAATGTTGAAAAAGATTCACAAATTCACAAATGCAACAAGTAGACCAATAGTAATATGTTGCACACGAAAACACACACACACACGTAAAGATAAATGGGCTCGTGCAACCAAGGATGGATCTCAAAATGTGGAATCCATGGAAAATGCTCTTGTTGCACAACACTAGAGAGACGCTAGCACGATTTCCCAATAGGCGGATACGAGACTTGTGCACAACCGACAAAGAAAAAATGCAACGACTTCTATACCAAGTATGCTATATCTTTGTTGTTCCGGTGATATGATCCAATATGATCGAGTATGACAATCTTAATGTAGTATGATGCTATTGTGTATATGCGGTGACAACTTTGTGACACAAGAGATGATATAAAGATGCTTGTACCAAGATGATATGGTATGTATGCAATGGGAAACTATGATCACAATTGTGCACAAGTAACGTTGCCAGGCAATACTCAAATGGCTAGTCTCGATCGGAAAGTGACGCAAAATGGGCTATGAGGTTATCAATGCAATGGCAAGGGGAATACACGAAGGTGTCGTCGGAGTTACCATCCCTTGCTTATGGAGGATGGTGTGAAAACGGTGAGGTTGTCGATGTCGTTGACGAGTCCGTGGTGAAGATGAGTGGTGGTGATGTCAATGTCGAACCGTTCCTAGTTAGCCAAAACACCATAGGAAACGGAGAACCACAACTCAAATTCTCAAAACAAAATGTATCAAAGTTGTCGAGTTGGATGCGAGTAAGTGATGGTGGTTGCTGAAAGCGGTGGCGGTATGCGGCAATGCAATGAGGGGTTATCGGAGTGGTGGTGCGGAAGAAGTAGTGGAGACTGAAAAAATTTCGGAGGAAAAATTTCAGTTTCGTCAGGAAATGTCGGACGACCGAAGGTGATCGGATGACTGGTGCGGGACGGACGTCCGGTGCCTGGGCGAAATTGGGCTGCGGGATGCACTAGGGTTCGGGGAGAGGAGGAAGAATTTGGTCAAAATTGGATGAATTTCATGGGTGGAAATGGTGGGAATGATGGGGAAAAGCTAGATCCACTCGGGGCAAAGCAAATCCATGGACTAAATCCAACAAAACTTCATCATACCAACACATCACAAAAAAAATTGGTGGCTATTTTTGTGGGGCTTTTCAAAATTTGGACAAAATCAAGAAAATTAGGTTAGAAAAAGTGGGGTAGGGACTCCAAATTCGTGATCAACCTTGGCTCATGATACCAAGATGATGTAGGATAGAACCCTAGGGGCTGATCTTTCATGATTTGGAGGGGGATTCCTGAAGAACACGACGAACACACGAAGAACACAAGGGGAAAAACAAGAGGAAACACTCAAATAGACTTGATCCAATCACACATATGCTAGATCCATGAACACAAAGAGAGATACATGATTCAAATCCAACAAAGGGGGATATAAGTAACTAGGTCTTCTCCAAGAGGAGGTCTTGAATCCACTAGGGGATCTTCCCACAAGGGGGGGGGTCTTGAATCCACTTGGGGGATCCTCTCCTGGGAGGCCTCGGTCTCCAAAGGGAGTTGTATCAAGTGGATGAGCAATGCTCTATCTCTAGTATGAGCTAAGCCAATGCTAACCATAATAAGATGGAGCAGGAGTATATATAGTCTACGTGGACGAAAGGGTACATAGGCCTCGGCCCTAGTCTCCGTGCGCAGACAGGCGTCGAACGTCCAGAGGGTCTCAGATGTCCAGTGGCTCGTGAAGGTCCGGTCGTCTGGAGGGCGCCGGTCATCTGGTGTTTCTGCTCTGGTCAGGCATTGTCGAAAGTCTGGTGGGCGTCCGACGTCCGGGGCTCGATCGTCCGGAGGTCTTCGAAATTCCGTTAATTTCCCTTCTGTGATGTGACACCGGATGTCCAGAGCCGGTCGGTTCTCCAAACACTGGGAGGTGTCGGACGTCCGGCCGCTATAGTGTTCATTGGCTGGGACTTGGGCTGGCCGGCTGGCGCTTCATGCGTCAGACGTCCAGCCTGGTCTGGTCATCCGACGGATGTAGTTTTCCTGGCAGCTCTTCTTCTTGGTGCTCCCGCCGTCTTGTCCGTTGGATGTTGTTGCTCCATGGCTTTCCTCTAAGTACCTAATCACACATAGGGTCTCTGCTTGAGGTAGCCATGTCTCACATGTGGGGAGTGGTAGTTCGGAGAGGAGTGAGATCACCTTAGTTTCAATAGCCTTTGCTCAAGCTCTAGTCATTGGTCCATGTGGTGTCGTAGCAGATGTAGGTAAGTTCGTGGGGATGACCATAGGATGCTCCGCATCACTTCCTCCCTGGGAAGGGTGTCTCTCGCGAAGGAATGGGCGGAGCTGGTGACGATAGGGGCCGTAGCGACCTGAGGGTGGGGCGTCGGCGACGGTCGGGGCACTTTTAGGAGCTGTAGTCTGATTTGGAGGAGGGAGAGGAGGTGGGTGTGGTGATGGGAACAAGGGAGACTTCGGCTTTGATGGTGCTATTGTGCTTGAGCCCTCACTACGCCGGCCGACTTGGCGGCGCAGGGGCTCCATGGCCACCAGGAGTATGGTGGTGCGCGTGCTATATCCGGTGACCCCAACGTAGCCTGGGCGGGGTGCGGGTCCAAAGGCGCGTTGGCAGAAACTGTGGGTAGCGCTCTCCTTGAAGACACGGGGTGGACTCGCAGTTCGCTAAAGGAAGTCACCCGCCGTGTCTTGGTTGCGGTCTGTGGCGGGTGGGGGTGGGGGGGTGCCCCGCTAGTTTCCATGGGGCCGGGATGTGGGGCAGGTGCACATGCCATAGATAATCCGACCAGGGTATGGTTGATGGTTGCGGTCGCTGGCGAGAAGCTCGGGTACCGTTGGCGGGCGCTATGGGGACAAGGTGGGCGCAGGGCCGACAGTGGTTGCATTGCCAGTACTATCGGGCTGTCGTGTGTTGTGGGCCCATCCTTCGGGCTTCGCTTCGTTGAACTGGTGGCCAGTGTCGTTCGGGGGGGGGGGGGCAATGCTGGCCCGCCTCCTCCTCGTCGACTCTTACACGATTTACATGTCGGAACCAAACTTCATCGTCGACGTCGGCATCTTCGTCGCCGGCTTGACCGGTTGCCTTGATTGAACCGAGGACTATGCTCCACATCAGATCGTCAAGATTGGACTAGTGTGTTCATCATCGAATCAAATCTCAAACGAGATCATGGGAGAATCATCCATGGAGCTTGGGGGCTCAACGTCAACATTTCCCTCGCGCGATCGTGGAATTTTTAAGGACAACAGATTTGTGTTTGCCGTCCTTGCCTCCTCAAGTGTCACTTTGACAATTGCTTCATTGGAATTGTGTGGAATTGAACCTACAACAACTTTGTAAAATTTCATCGCGTTCTGACAGAGGAATCTCTGGCAACCTCTGATATACTAGAGCCCTGTCGGATCTGGACGAGATTAGGGCGTGCAGTGCAACTTTCAGCTCAGAAATCTTTTGGAACTTCCAACCGTTTATCTACCGCGGAATTATTATATCGATCACCCCTCAAAATCTCAGCTCGATTCGATCGTTCAAACTCCGGTAAACGTTTGATGAGGGCATAAATCTTCAGATCTGTTTTGTGCGGGAGAACGAATCTGACCCGAGCTCATGTTTTTCATGAACGGGTTATTGGATGTCCTTTTTGAAGGATGTTTTTTTAGAATATTGTGGTTTGTTATCAAACACGTGCCTTCAAATTTTAAAGCCTTTTCTGAGGTATTGTTCATCGTCGCGTCGGTGTCAAACCAGACCGACAACATCGTTGCCCATGGATTACACAAGGCTGGCACACCAGTATCACCGCATGGTCACTTCAACAAGCCGACATTGATGGCGTCACAAATTTTGACCTACGTCGGTATTGTTGTGTCGCCTCTTTTCAAGCCGACATCCAACACGCCGACCGACTTCAACACATAGGCTGACATGGAGGCTCCGACATATCTTAGCCGACCTATCCTGACACCTTGGCTGGACCGAGGGCTTTGTCATCTCTTCATCAACCTACTCAGGGGACTCCAGCATTACTAGCGAACCAACTTCCTCACGATAGCTGGACTGGGGGCTTCACCTCGCCACAAGCACGGACCGAGTCATCAAAGCCGAGCACAATAACTAGCTAAGTCATTTCATGCTCAGATTTAAAAAATAATAATTCCTGTCCGCATTACATTCTTGTTAAAAAAGCTATTTGTTAAAAACTTTCTTTGTTCAAAACTACTTTATTTACCCAAGTTAACTAGCGGCTCGTAAACTTATATGCGCCAATTTTAAGTATTTTCTTTTAAGTCATTGTGAAGTCTTTTTCTACTACTTCTTTTTTGGCTCAAGTTACGATCAATAGCTGATAGCCTAGCTTCTCTATATAGCCGCTCGAGTTTAGTTTGCTAAACTTGTCTGAGAAGCACACTGCCTTCGTGAAAAGGAGGTTGAAGCTGTAGGTTGATGTACTTGAAGTCTAGAGATCGGATGTGTCATGTTATAGCACGACGGAAGCAAAATACTAATTTTAAGACCAATTTCGGATTGGCACCAGAAAACTTGATTTAATTTAGACATAAAGGTTTTACGTCAGTTTTTTTGGTTTCCAAGCATTACTTCCGCAATACAAAGCCACACACCTTTCGAGTATCGACAATATTAAATGGAGGCTGCGAGTAGAGCCAAACCCACCAGAAGCCAAGGTACTCTGCAGAGTCCTCAACAAAACATCCTCGGTACTCCTCGTATATTTGCATCGATTTTGAGTTGTGTCTTTGGTCAACAGATGGATTGCCTGGCTCCTGTGCTTACCCCTTAGGCTTTGTACAATGCAAGGTGCTTGGGGGAGGTTCTTAGAGAAATAAACCAGGCTTTCCTTAAGCACCAATGCTTATTTTTACAGGGTAGACACTTAATTAGGTGTCTCTCCTGTAGAAATAGGCACCGATACTTCAGAAAAACCCAATTTATTTTTCTAAGCACCTAGCATTGTACAAGGCCTTACGTTTGCACGTTGTTCGGCTAAGGGTCTAAAGGGAGAACCACTGCAATTATTAATTTTGGTTTAACCAGTCAAGTACCTCAGTTGGAGGAAGCCCAAAGCTGACTATCACAACATGCATAAATTGGTTGGCAAACTATAGGCAGTGTTAAACAATATATATATATACCTAATAGAGGTTATCCGAGTAAAACAAAAGGCCTGTCTTTCTGGAAAGCGCAAGTTGTGGGTGGTTTGGCCAGCCGAGGAGTCTTCATATACCGGGGGCTATTAGTTGCCCCCCACATATGCTCCTACGACTAAGTGTAGGTTTTAGCCCCATGGTCTGATTGCCTTGTTTCTCCTAATAAAACTGCCTTCAGGCACCAAGACATTAGCTAAGGGCTATATAATAGTAGGAAACACCTGAAGTATATTTTACTGCGATGCAGAAGCCGACGACTGACCAACTACACATTTTAAATAGTCATGGTCAAGTCAAAATAACATATAGCATAAACTCCAAAATAAAGCTTAGAAGCTGATTGACACAACATGCACAAATTCGATCGGCCAGTCGGAAGTATTAACCATAAAGGTTGCCTATGTAAAACAAAGGACTTTTTCGATAAGTCACAAAGCTTGCTATCATGAATTTGTTCAGCTTGTCCGAGGTCACTAATAGATAAGCAGTTCAACCGTCTTTGAAAAAATTGTGCAATACTTGCCTCAATTTTTTGTATAAAAACACTTTAGACCTATCAAAGAGTCTAATAAACTGTACCAGGGGCTCCTTGAGGCACCTCGGCGCGGTTACCTCGGGACTCATGGAGAGCTCAACATACTGTAATAGCCCAAGTGTAATGCATGAGATATCTTCGACCATTTAGTAAGGCTTTGATGCTTGCTATGATCATTTGTGGTGTCTTTACAATTTCAATGTTTCATGCATCATGATCATATTGTTGTGTTGCATTCTGCATCCTTGTTGTTTGCATGATTATTGTGTGCTATTCACCTCCCCCTCCCTCTCCATGGTTGTCTACATATTCATCGTCTCAACATGACCCATCTTGATGTAGGGTTGAACTGTTGGCGTTCTGGGAACGGGGGTCCCCAGACATGCCTGTATGCGGCACGCAGCGTGGCTCCTCCAGTGGCCCCGTACGACCCATCTTCACCAGCAAACATTCAAGACCCACGTGAGGGGCCAAGCCTCGCGAGGCGGACGTCGCAGGACCTCCTCAGGGGCGGCCTCACCGCGCTGGCTCGTGAGGGGCGGAGAGATCAAGGCAAGGCGAACCTTGCGAGGTTCCAATGACGCAAGCCATGACGATCAAGACCAGGAGGGCGCCAGGCAGGCGCTAGTGCGCATAGTGTCCTCGTTTCCTCTTTTGTGCTAAGGAGGCAAGCGTAGGCGAGGAGTTCCAAGGCATCAGGCAAAGGTTTCCATATCGGTGCAACAAGACCAAGGCCAGCAGGACGGCAAGACAGAGGTCACCGTGGAGCCCAAGACGGCGTCACCACCAGAACCTTTGGCAGGCGAAGACTACTTTTGTCAGGATGACTTGTACTAGTTGTCTCCCTTCGAATTTAGCTGTTGTGGGATCCCTTCCCGCTCAATATTTGGGAAGAGGACCAGGGCCTCTATAAATAGGACTAGCCACCACCATAACAAGGGAAGGAACCAGATCATCCAAAAACACACAAGTTCACCAAGCACAAGCACACCTCTCCTCAGGAGGCTATTCTTCCCTTGTAACTGTTCATCCTCAGCCCAAGAGGCAATCCACCACACCACACTGGAGTAGGGTACTACACCACAACAGTGTCCCGAACCAGTATAAACCTTGTGTCTCGTATTCTTTGGGTCCGTCAAGCTAGGCCGTGAGATCGTTGAGTGTGCAAGCTAGAGAGGGGGAGATCTTCGTGCGCACCCCAGTGTTTGAACCTCAAGGGTTTGCCGGAACCCGAAATCCAAGGACCAGGTAGGGGTGTGCCGGAGTCTTCCTTCCGCCAGTCGATCCGCCGACACTCTGCAGCTCCAATGTCCGGCGACCCGAGGACCAACGCCGACCGGTGGGGAGCTTGGCCAACCCAGGCAGCCTCACCTGCCCAAGTAGACCTCAACCCCACATCCCAGGCAGCATGCGCAACCACTACAGGAATCAGCTATTTTGCCGTCTGCCACGGCGGACGGCAAAGGCATGAACGGCGGACGGCAAAAGGCTCCGGCAAAGTAGGCTACGGTAAACAGCTACTTTGCCGTCTGCTTCCTGGCGGCTGACGGCAAAGGCCCTTTGCCGTCTGCGGCGGACGGCAAAGAGAGCGGACGGCAATAATTGCGCTGTCAGTTGGTTAAGTGGCTAACGGCAGGCCTTTGCCGTCCGCCGCTGACGGCAAAATTTCTAGTGTCTTTGCCGTCCGCCGTATGATGTCATCTACACGTCACTACATGGCAGGTTATTTGCCGTCTGCCACTGATGGCAAAGTGTAGGTTCTTTGCCGTCTGCCACTGATGGCAAAGTCTTTGCCATCTGCCACTGCAGGCAAACTGACCAAATGGGTCAGCTCCCAGGAAGCACAGCTGGATGCCACGTGTCTTCTTTGCCGTCCGTGGCAGACGGCAAAGAGCCCGTTGCCGTCGGTGGCAGACGGCAAAGAGCCTGCATATTGGCTCTTTTATCTGTTTTTTATTAAATCCCACAATTTTCATCACAAATATATATGACATATATAGATATATTTCAAAAGGCCATTACAGAGCAAACATATAAGATATCCAACACATAACTTCATCATCCAACCATATATATTACATGCATAGTTCCATCATACATAACAAGTTCAACATAGAGGCATCCAACCATATATATTACAATAGTTTCATCCAACGATACATGCATAGTTCAACGATACAAAAGAAATAGAGAAAGGGATAAGGAGCACTCCATCTATGCAAGCTTTCGTCAAGTGAATGAAATCTGCAAAATGAAAAATAAGAAAGTTAGAACAAGAAGAAGAGTAGAACAAGAAGAAGACTAGAACAAGAAGAGTAGAACAAGAAGAAGACTAGAACAAGAAGAGTATGTCATTTATGAGCTAACTTACGTGAAATGGATCATATATGAGCTAACTAAGTTGAAATGGGTCGTTTATGAGCTAGCTAAGGTGAAATGGATCATTTATGAGCTAACTTAGTTGAAATGGGTCGTTTATGAGCTAACTAAGGTCAAATGGATCGTTTTTGAGGTAACTAAGGTGAAATGGATCGTTTTTTAGCTAACTTAGGTGAAATGGATCATTTATGAGCTAACTTAGTTGAAATGGATCGTTTTTGAGCTAACTTAGGTGAAATGGATCATTTATGAGCTAATTTAGTTGAAATGGATCTTTTTGAGCTAACGTAGGTGAAATGGATAATTTAAGAGCTAATTTAGGTGAAATGGATCGTTTTTTAGCTAACTTGGTGAAATGGATCGTTTATGAGCTAAATTAGTTGAAATGGATCGCTTATGAGATAACCTAGGTAAGATGGGTCATTTTGGAGTTAACCTAGGTGAAATGGGTCATTTTAAAGCTAACGTAGGTAAAATGGATCATTTAGGAGCTAATCTAGGTAAAATGGGTCATTTTTGAGCTAACTTGGATGAACTGGATCATTTATAAGCTAACCTAGGTAAAATGGGTCATTTTAGAGCTAACTTAGGTAAAATGGATCGTCTATGAGCTAACTAAGCTAATTATGCAATTTTTGACATAAGTAAGCTAAGTACAGATCGTTTTAGAGCTAACTTAGGTAAAATGGATGGTTTTGGAGGTCAGTAAGCTTATTAAGTCATTTTGGAGGAGAAGAAGCTAAGTCTAGGTCATTATGGTAAGCATTGGAGGAAATAAAGCTAAGTCTAGGTCTTTATGCATGTGTTAAGCAAAACACTAGATAAACTTACCAAGATCCAGGAGGTGTAGGAGCGGGGTGGCTCGTGTCGGTAGCTGGAGAAGGATCGTGCGATGCTTGTCTGGAGTTACGCTGCACCAAAGATCATTTCCAATGTCTTGTTAGCAAGTAATGTCCATTCAAATAAAACTCACCGTGGTCCCAGGAGCAATCACTGGCATCGGTGGAGCGGTCTGACCTGTCTTCTCGCACACAGACTGCACATTTGGTTTTGACGACTCAGTCATACTAGTTAGTAATGAGACAAACGCTACATGAATGTTTTGGCTAATCCGCAAAAGAAACTTACCACAAGGAGCTCGTACATGGCCCTTGCCTGCATGTCATTCCGTGCCCTCTCCTCCTCCATCATCTTTATCTCCTCTCCTCCAACTCCCGCTGCCTCTCCGCCGCCTCCGCCAGAAGTTTCTCCGTTCTATCTCTCTCACTCTGTATAGCATCCTGCAACACCACTCACATGACCATTTGTAATCATTGATGGAAGCGCACACAATGTAATGGAGAAAGATAACTGAGTACGTATCACTAACCTTGATGGCGAGTTGCACTGGCCGTTCACGAGGCCTTATCTCAGGAGCGGAGCTCGACTGGCGCGCCTTGATCTCCGGGAGAGTGCTAGGACAACGGATAAGTCCATCTCCAATGGCTATGGAGCCATGGGACCTCCCGCCACCAGATATCATCACCAGCTCTGGATCAATGGGACCCTGGCTCAGGTTAAAGTCCTCCCCTTTCCTCGCCTTCCCCTCATCTCTATATCTCACGAGCTTGTTGTGGGAGGAGATGTTGGTGAAGTTGTTTGCATCATCGAGGTCAGACTGAGAGAAAGCCTTGACTTTCTTGAAAGATGCAGTGTGGGCCATGGCATACAGGTCGTACACCTCTGGCACCTTATCCGCCTTATTGTAGCGTGCCTGAAAGAGAGAAACAATGAAAATTAGTAATTAAAGGGCTCAAGCTAGCATGATGAATGAATTGCATGAATCATGAAGCAGACCACATACCCAGTTGCGCCCGAACTGATATAAGTTGGAGCTGCCTTGATGGTGTGGCACACCTTCCATTTGGGCACGTTTGTACTTGGCCTCGTTGTGGAGGGCTAGCCATTGTTTTGAGCACCACTCATCGACCAACACCTCCCAACAATCCATCCGATCCGCACACCATCTCGGAGGCGCCTAAGTTAGCAAATAGAAACTTGAGCGCTACGGCTAAGAATTACTAAATGAAGGAACTTAAATAGAGAAGGCCTTAAGAATTACCTTCATGTACTGCTCCTTACTCAGGAACTTATCGCGGCACGCCGGCTTGGTCTTCTTGATACCACGCAAGGCGTAGTAGTCTCGAACAGCCTGCACCCGAGCCTCGTGCCGTAAGTTCTGGAGTAGGCGCTTGCAGATGTTCTCGATAACATGTGCCGCGTCCTCCTCGTATCCCTCCTCACACCTGTAGAATGTCTGCAATCAAATGAGACAATATTGATTAGTACAATTAATAACTAGCTAGTTGAAGATTTTTAAATGTGTAAAGGAGAAATTACCCAGAACTTTCTGATCACCATGTCTGCCCTCGTGTCGCACACGACGATAATCTCATCCGGCGGGGCCGGGGCAGCCACGTAGTGCTCCCAGCTCAATCCAAGCTCTGGAAGCCGACCCTCACCAGGCAACGTGACAAACCCCGGGAAGTTTTGCCGGCAAAGAACTCCAAGGACGGAGTTGGGCCGGCGGACACTATGATGGTGGTCCCAACCCCTGCAGCATGACAAGGCCAACGCATTAGTTATTTGAAGAAACGTGAATGCAGAAGGTACAAAAATATTAATTGCACTTACGTACCTCTCCCCATCAGGGAAAATCAACCACCTCTGCTTGGGGGTCACCGGCACGGATGGGAGCCGTGTAGCACCACGCTGGTAGACGTTGCCCCCCCTCCTCCCCCTCCTCATCAGTCGGCTCCCCGCCATCATCAGCATGGCCACTCGGCTCCCCGCCATGCTCAGGCTGACCCGACCAGGTACCCCATCCAGACGTGTGCTCCTCCAGGGTCTCGTGGGCCGAAGGCCCGTCGACCCGAGGCTCGTGGGCCGAAGACTCGTGGACCGGAGGCTCGTGGATCGGAGTCCATGCAGCCTCCTCCTCAGACGAGTCCACCCTAGCAGTCACGTGCTCGGGTGAAACAGCTGGGGGCGGTGGCGAGGAAGGCGCCGTACGAGTCACCCTACCTCCTCTCCCGCGACCACGTGCTCCAACTCCTCTCTTCTTCTTACCTCGTCCCCTGCTGGGCACCGCGGTCGACGAAGAAGGGCCCGGCGGTGTCACCATACTGTCCAGCAACGCTCGGCGGAGAGGTGCGTGTGGAATGGAAGACCTCACACCACGCGCCGACGAAGAAGGGGCCTCGGCGCGCTCCTGACCAGCGCCCACCATCTTTCAACACCTGCCATGACAAAGAATAAACGAAATTAGTACAACATAAAAAAAGTACCGACATGAATAATAATATGTATATCACTTAAGTGTATCATCATCAAGTACAACATAAAAAAATTGAATACCTGACACTACTAATAATCTCGATCAGTATCATCAATAAATGCATAATCATCATCATCACTATAATCAATGATGGGCTCATAGGGTTCATTGGCATCAACATGTGCAAGGCCACCTTGACGTAATCGGTCAAGCATTGACAGGTCATCCGCAGCAGTAACCTCTTCTTGTTCCGGCTCTTCTTGTTCCTCCTCTGGGGTGATGTCGGATTCATTGTCGCTGTCTACTTCAATGTTTTGGGGTGAAGTATAGCGGTTCTTGAAACGCTTTTTGGAAAGACGTGTCTCTTGGAAGAATTCTCCTTCATATGTGTCTAGGTTAATGTGAGGTTCATAATCCTCTTCCTTTGGGGGAGAAAGTCTAGCACGTGGCGGCACTTCATAAACGACATCCCAACCTTTCAGATTTGGATTAGTTTGGCAGGCCCACGGTAGATAGAATACTTGGGTCGCCTATTGAGCCATAATATAGACATCAGGAACATCTAAATGAGTGCTTTGGTTGATTTCAACTAGCCCTATATGTTCATGAGTCCTTCTAGTCTCCTTCTGCTGAAACCAATAACATTTGAAGACTACGACATTCGGTGGGTTTTCACCATAGAACAGAAGTTCATAAATTGCTTCAACTCTCCCATAATACTCGGTACCTCCGTCGCCGATAGCAGATACACAACAATTTGTAGACTTTCGGTCGGCCATAGATAGCTCTTTGCCATAGGTACGAAAGCGATACCCGTTGATGTCGTACTTGTCAAATGAACGAACCTTATAGTCAAAACCATTAGCGACTTGTCTCAATTCGGCGTCCATAGACTCTGAATTAGCCTACAAGTTTAATATGAAAGGATTGTTGCATTATGCACAAATTAGCGAATGAAATGAAATTGTCTAATAGAAATTACCGTTTGTTTGAACCAAGAGATGAAACCGGGATAGCCATCTCCTTGCTTTGCGAGAAGCTCATACTCTTCGACGGAATCCTTTTGGATCTCCGCTCCATACGAGATTATGGCGACGTATCGACTGTATGACATATCCAGGAATAAGAGTAGTTCAAAGGAAATAGAAGTTGCGAAACAATGTACCGAGAACTTACTCGATGTACGGCCGCACTTCTATCAGGTTGTTGAAGATATACAACGAAATGGCCCGCCATTCTTCGTTATCCAAAGATACTGGATGTGAAACACTAGCTGGTGCGAGATTCCCTTTGAATAGGCTGAGGTTGGATCCACCCTTTTTAGGCTCGTCAGCATTGTACCGAGGCTTCGGATTATGCAAATGACAATTTTGGCTTCGTAGTGCGCTGTTACGAAGTTTGCCGCCTCCTCTGTGATGAATGCCTCAGCCATCGATGCTTCAATTCTATGTTTATTTTTACATTTTTCTCGAAGCGTCTTCTGCATCCTCTCAGTTGGGTAGCACCAACGATTTTGCACGGGCCCCCCCAATCTTGCCTCGGTCGGGAGATGCAAAATCAAATGCTGCATTGGATTAAAGAAGCCCGGTGGAAAGATCTTCTCTAACTTGCAGATCAACTCCGGCGCCAACTCTTCCATTTCTTCTAGCACACCAGGCGATAGTTCTTTCGCACAAAGAACACGGAAAAAATAGCTGAGTTCTGCCAGTACTAGCCATTCATCCTCAGGGATGAAGCCACGCAACATCACCGGCATTACCCGCCCAATCCTTATGTGCCAATCATGACTCTTGAGACCAAATATCTTCAGTTTATCAAGATCCGCTCCCCTCTTTAGATTCGCTGCATACCCATCGGGGAACATCAACTGCTGTTGCACCCACAAGAGAATTTCCCTCATAGCTGGCCTTCCAAGATTGAACCATGCCTTTGGCTTCGTCCAGTTCTGCTTTCCTTTCGGTTCTTTCATGTTTTGTAATGGCCTATCACATAGCGCCTCCAGATCGACTCTAGCCTTAGTATTATCCTTTGACTTCCCATCTATGCCGAACAATGTACCAAAAAGTGCCTCGGCGATATTCTTCTCAGTGTGCATCACGTCGATGTTGTGTGGGCAAAGGAGGTCTTTGAAGTAAGGCAGATCCCATAAGCATGTTTTGTGAGTCCACGCGTGCTTAGTATTATACCCCTTGAAGTAGCCTGGACGTTGTGGATCTGGCTCGAGAGCGTTTAACTGATCCAGGGTCTGTTGGCCTGTCAATGCAGGTGGTGCAGAGTTTTTGACAACTCTACCCCTGATGAAGTTCTTCTTGTCTTTCCTGAACTTATGGCGAGGATCCAGGAACTGTCTATGCATGTCGAAGCAAGAAAACTTGCGACCGGCCTGAAGCCAACGAAACTCAAGAGCTCCCTTGCATGTGGGGCACGGGAACCTTCCATGCACACACCAGCCAACGAATAGCGCATACGCCGGCAAGTCATGCGTCGAGTACATGTACCAGACACGCATTATGAAGTTCCGTTTGCTAAAGGCGTCGTATGTCTTGAACCCATTATCCCAGGCTTCTTGCAATTCGTCCTTAAGCGGCTGCATGTACACATTCATATTTTTGCCCGGATAGTTGGGTCCTGGAATTATCAACGTCAGGAAAATGTTCTTTCTTTGCATAATCTGTCCGGGGGGGAGATTGAGTGGAAAGACAAATACGGGCCAACAACTGTATTGGGCTGCCGTCATACCAAACACACTGAACCCATCCGTGCTGATGCCGACTCGAGGATGCCTCGGATCTGCCGCTTTGTCAGCATGTAATTCATCAAACTTTTTCCACGCAACACCATCCGATGTGTGTACCATCATCAGATTCCCATCTGCATCTAGTTCGGTTCTTTTGCCTGTTTTGTGCCATGTCATCTGTCTGGCCGTCTCTTCGACCATGAAAAGACGTTGAAGTCTTGGGTACGATTGGCATATACCGAAGAACACTAACGGGGATTTTGGTCTGTGTCTTCTCACCCATACCGTTGTCTACCACAATATACCTGGAAGACTTGCAAATGGGACAATAGTTCAAGTCCGCATAGTCAAGCCTAAATAAGGCACATCCTTTCTCACAGGCATGTATCTTCTCATAGGGCATCTTCAGTGCACGGAGGATTTTGTCCGACTGGTACAGGTTTGCAGGCATTACATGGCCTTTGGGTAGAAAGCGTCCAAATACTGTCATAATTGCGTCATAGCATTCTCTGCCCAAGTTGAACTGAGCCTTCAGAGCCATTACTTGTGAGATGGCATCCAACTGACAAAGCTCAGTGTGCTCGTGGAGCGGACGTTTCGAAGACTCCAACATTTCATTGAAGGCCTTTGCAGATTCCTCCATCTCCTCGTCCGAATCCCGAGCATCATCATAGCCTTGCACCATGTTTTCCATCCCGGTACCATGCTCGTCGGTGCGACGACGATCCACCTCAGCTCGGTCACGTTGGGCAGACTCACCATGAAATGTCCACACCGTATAATCGGGCGTAAAACCACTCTTCTGCAGGTGTTTGCCCATTTCAGCCTCTGTCTTCTTTTCCCAATTGCCGCACCGGAAACAGGGGCACCAGGTTTTCTTTTGGCCATTTGCAAATGCGGCTTGCACAAACCCCTTAGTTTTTGTGAACCATTCAGCGCTCCATTTGTTCTGACCAGTGTGACCGGTATACATCCAAGCACGGTCACTCATCTTGACTTTCAGAGCTACTGGACACACAACAATTATATATGTAATTCACCATGTATATATTCATCAGTTGATCTACTTTGTCAATTTTATTACGTCCATGCAACCTACACTCTAATAGGTAATGATAGGTCCTAATCCCACCCGTGTATGTGTAGATTGGGTTCTATTTTCCCATGCTATGCTCCGGATCCGACGCAAAATTTCGGCAGCACCTCCCCGCTGTTCTCCTGATACACGTCTCTGCAATAAACAGAGAGGATGTGTACCCGGAGAACAACAGGGGAGGCACTGACGAAATATATGCGTCGGATCCGGAGCAAAGCATATGGGAAAAACGAACCCAATCTACACATACTCGGGCTGTCCATGGATAGCGTTGGACAATTCGAAAGAATCAAGGTTATAAATATGCAAATGCATGCATATTTATAACTATGACGCTTTCGAACGGGAGACACATATTGGTTACGCATACTGATGATTCAAGACACATATATAGCTAGCTATCAAGTTTCATCGGAATAGATCAAATAATTAATGGGGGAGGAGGACTTGTCATTTGTGCTCACCCACGAACGAAGGGGCAGAGCTCGTCAAACGCACGGCGAGGTCGTCGAACACCAAACCTCGCAGCGATGAAACAACTGCACATTTAAAACTACACGATCAACACAATTATATATGATGTTTTTCATAACAAAATCGAAAAATATATGACCTAACTAATAATTCACAAATATATGACCCCGTCGGCCTCTGGAAGGCCAAAGAACACCTTTTCGGGAGGTGTCGGTGGTCGGGGTGTCCTGTCGGTGTCGGGGTGCCGTGTCGGGGTCGGGGTGCTGTTTGCGGGGTCGGGGGGGTCGGGGTGTCGTGTCGATGTCGGGGTTGCGTGTCGGTGTGGGTGCTATTTCGGGGTCGGGGTGTGGGTGTCGGGGTCGGGGTTCCGGGTCAGGCTCGGGGTCGGGTGTCCGGCCGTAGGCCTCGGGGGGCTTCGGTGGGTGGTCCGGGCGTCGGGGTGTCGGGTCGGTTGGTCGGGGGTGCCGTGTCCGGTGTCGGGGTCGGGTGTCGGTCAGGCTCGGGGTCGGGGTGTCGTCGGGGTGCTGTCGTGTCGGGGTGGGTGGGGTGTCGGGTGTCGGTGTCGGGGTGTCGGGTCGGTGTCGGGGTCGGGTTTGGGGCGGGGTCGGGTCGGGGTCGGGTGGTGTCGGGTCGGGGTCGGGGTGTCGGGTGCTCGGGGTCGGGGTGTCGGGGTCGGGGTGTCGGGTCGGGGTCGGTCGGTGTCGTGTCGGGGTGCCGGGTCGGGGTCGGGGTGCGTCGGGTCGGGGTGCCGTGTCGGGTCGGGGTTTTTTCCTCTTTTTTCCTTTTCTTCTTCTTCCTATTCTTCCTTTTCTTCCTTTTTTTCCTTCTTCTTCTTCTTCCTCCTTTCCTTTTTCCTCTTCTTCTTCTCCTCCTCTCCTCTTTTTTCTTCTTCTTCTTCCTCTTCTTCTTTTTTCTTCTCCTCCTCTTCTTCTTCTTCCTTTCCTTTTTCTCTCTTCTTTCCTCCTCTCCTCTTTTCTCTCTTCTTCTTCTTTTTCTCTTCTTCTTCTTTCTCTTCTTTCCTCAAACTAAACTAAACCTAAAACTAAAAAAACTAAAACTAAAACTAAATCTAAACTAAACATAAACCTAAAACTAATAAAACAGAAAAAAGGAAAAAACTAAATCTAAACCTAAAACTAAACTAAAACTAAACTAAAACTAAAACTAAATCTAAACTAAAACTAAAAAGAAAAAAAAAAACAGAAAAAGGAGGGGGGCTCACCTGGGGCAGGGCCGGTGGAGGAGGGGGGCGGGGCGGTGGAGGAGGCCCCCGGTGGAGGAGCTGGCCGGGGCGCGGGGCGGCCTGGGGCGGCGGGGGGGGCCGGGGCCCGGGGCGGGGGGGCGGGGGGGGGGGGGGGGGGGGGGGGGGGGGCGGGGCGCGGGCGGGGGGCGGGCGGGCGGCGGGCGGGGGCGACGGGGGCGGCGGGCGACGGGTGGTGGGGCGCGCGCCCCCTTTCGGGTCGGCAAGTGGCCGACGGGTATACGTGGGGCCCGCGGGGTGGAGAGCGGCCGGGCGGGTGGCTGGGGCGAAAGCCGGGGCGGCGGGAGGGGGGGGCGCGGCGCAGCGTGGGGGCGGGGGCGGGGCGGGTGTGGGGTGGGAAGTGGTGGCGGGGCGTCGGCGAGGAGAGCAGAGAGTAACGGGCGGGGGGGGGCGGGGGGGGGGGGTACGGGCCGTTAGGTAGTGTCCTCTTTGCCGTCCGCCTCTCTTTGCCGTCCGCCCTTTTGCCTCTTTGCCGTCTGCTGGCAGACGGCAAAGAGGTGGGCCGTTAAGTTTTTTTTCCAAACGGGCGGGGGGTGGGGGCCACCTCTCTTTGCCGTTTGCAAGTGGGACGGCAAAGATTCTTTGCCGTCTGCTGGCAGACGGCAAAGAGCTCGCGGACGGCAAAGAGCTTATTTGCCGTCTGCCATTTCTTTGCCGTCTGCTTTTGGGTAGCTGATGGCAAAGGGCTTCTTTGCCGTCCACTAGCTGACGGCAAAGAGCTGGCAGATGGCAAATGAGCTGATTCCAGTAGTGAACGCCAAGCGCTGCAGGGCACGGGCGGCGCGGTCAAGCGCCATCCACCCTTACTCCACGCCAAGTACGGGCAGCTGCAAGGGCTTCAAGCCACGCCGCGGCCACGACGCGCACACCTGACGGGAACAAGCAAACATGAGAGCCGCGCTCAGGGTGGCTCGCAAGCTTCTGCGATGCCGACTGATGGAGAGCGGCCGGGATGCACTGCTGGGGCGCGTCGCCGAGCTACTGGACGTCGCGGCCTCGGGAGCGCCTCCCTTCTGCTCTCTGATTACACCTCAGGCCGCGGCCTGATCACATGGCGGGCCTCGCCGTGCCCACGCGCCCCCGGGCGCGCCTCTGGGCTCCATCAACACTGGCGTGGCCAACGGTGCCTGATGCCCAATTGCACCCCGCCACCTCCAACGAGCGCAGGTACGAGCGTCGCCGCCTATGGCCCCGGCGGGATGCCGCCCTACCAACCTATGGGCGGTGCGTTGGGCCGGGCGACGTGGAGCGTGGGGCACTACGGCGAGGTCTTCGAGGCGGCGGCCTCTGAGGCCTACGTACCCCGCATGATGGACTAGGAGTACGCGCTGGAAGACGACCCCGGCTCGTTCCTCGAGCCGAGTTGGGAGGAGGCACTAGAAACTGGGGCCTTCTAGGAGCCTCTCGGAAGCCTCACCAACCACGCCAGCAACAACAACTAAAGGGTACCACTAATCTCTCAGGAGCAAGCTTACGCTAACCATGGGTTGCTGGAGGATCAGGTCACGGTGGCGGGCGGTGGCCCCAGCTCGGCGGCCCCCCCTTCCGCCAGGGGGAGCGCACTGGGGGTTGCCGGGGAGGAGCCGGGAGCAAGGCCCCTCCCCGCATCGCATGGAGCAAGACGTCCCCCGGAGGTAGGCCCTCTACCGGGGAGGTGCTAGCGAGCCTTCCCCCGACAGAGGACCCATGGTCGCTGAGGGCACCGCTAGCGTCCCCTTTGCCCCGGGTGTCGTCCTGGTTACCGGTCACCCCCATTAGTGGTCGAGGGTGGTGCAAGGCGGGGCCCTCATCTGGCGATATGAAGTAAGGCTCACACCTGCAAAGATCTCCGCTCGTGACACTCTCACATAATAATGAGTGGGCCTGTACACGCCTCGGAGTCTCAGGAGTGCCGCCCTCAGGCCTCAGGGGCTCCCTCCCATGACTAGTGGTAGCACTTAGCTCCACGCTGGTGAGAAGACAAGAAGACTAGACTAGGTGCCGGACGCGGCCATTTGCTTTCAATCTCTCTTTTTGTAGCCCTGTTTTCTGGTTTCAGATTTAAGTTGAAGCTGAGTTTTTGTTGGTAAGCGCAGGGGGTGTCTTTTCTCGTTCTTACGATTTCTTGCGATTTGGTTTCAGGCCCTAGTTTGGGGTTCACCCCTGCTGCCTCCCCCCGCGAGCTCCTCGCGAGCGGGGGCTGGGAACGACGCGCACGTGCTGCGCACACATCCCTCCATGGCTAATGCTCGCTTCTTGCGAGGCCCTCTCGGGCGGATCGGCAGGCTCCTCCGGAACTCAAGACCTCGTGGCCCGGTCCGGAACTGGCCCGGACAAAGGTAAAACTGCACCAGTAGGCTCATGGCAGGACTCACGGATTTATGAAAGCACATCTTTAGCCTAGCCTAAGAACAAAAGCAATAATCTGTTTACATGAGGGGCTTCCCCTCCCAAAATGCTCTTACAACCTTCAGGGCCGTGCCCGAGCTTTCATATACAGGGTCAGCGACAAAGAAGCACAGGTTCAATCGGACATGTCGCTCACCGCGTCCTCTGGGTCGGCCTCAGACGCATCGCTGGCGTCACTGTCACCATCGCCGACGTCTCCGTCATCGTCACCGGCATCGTCGCCGCCATCACCGGCGCTGCCCTAGCCATCGTCCACCACGCTGCCTCCATCTGCAGCGACCACCACCGCATCATCCTCGAAGTTGAAGGCCCTGACTAGGGTGTCCACATTGTCCTCAACCCAGCGTGCTGTAACACCCACAATGCGGCTATATCTCCCACGTGTCGGGGCACGACTTAGAGGCATAGCCGCATGGTAGTTTTGTCGCAAGAGGGGTAATCTTCACACAATCCCATGTACTGAATAAGAAAGGGATAAAGAGTTGGCTTACAATCGCCACTTCACACAAATAACAAGTTAAACATACATCATACAGAGTACAATCAAGGTCCGACTACGGAACCAAAATAAAAGAAGACAACCCCAAATGCTAGATCCCTGATCGTCCAAACTGGGCACCACTACTGATCATATGGAAAAGACACATAACAACTACCAAGGTCTTCATTGAGTTCCCACTTGAGCTCGGTTGCGTCACCTGCAACTGTTTGGAAGTATCTGTGAGTCACGAGGACTCAACAATCTCACACCCGCGAGATCAAGACTATTTAAGCTTATGGGTAGGGTAAGGTAATGAGGTGGATCTGCAACAAGCACTAAGTATATATGGTGTCTAACATACGTAAATAAGAGCGAGAAAAGAAGCAACACAACGATCATGAAGCTAGAAGTGATCAAGAAGTGATCTTGAAACTACTTACGTACAAGCATAACACAAGACCATGTTCTCTTCCTGGACTCCGCCGAAAAGAGACCATCACGGCTACACACGCGGTTGATGCATTTTAATTAAGTTAAGTGTCAAGTTCTCTACAACCAGATATTAACAAATTCCCATCTGCCACATAACCGCGGGCACGGCTCTCGAAAGTTTATACCGTGCAGGGGTGTCCCAACTCATCACAAGCACTCACGGTCAACGAAGGATATTCCTTCTCCCGAAAAGACCCGATCAGACTCGGAATTCCGGTTACAAGACATTTCGACAGTGGTAAAACAAGACCAGCAAAGCCGCCCGATGTGCTGACAATCCCGATAGGAGCTGCACATATCTCGTTCTCAGGGCAACAACGGATGAGACATCCTACGAGTAAAACTAGCCCTCAAGTTTCCCCGAGGTGGCCCCGTAGTCTACTCAGTTCAGACCAACACTTAGAGAAGCACTGGCCCCGGGGGGGGGGTGTGAAAATAAAGAGGACCCTCGGGAGCGTGACTCCCAAGGGAAAAGTATAGGTGGTGGTGAGGAAAATGGTAAAACCAAGGTTGGGCCTTGCTGGAGGAGTTTTATTCAAAGCGAACTGTCAAGGGATTCCCATAACACCCAACCGCGCAAGGAATGCAAAATCAAGGAACATAACACCGGTATGATGGAAACTAGGGCGGCAAGAGTGGAACAAAACACCAAGCATAAGGCCGAGCCTTCCACCCTTTACCAAGTATATAGATGCATTAATTAAAATAATAGATATTGTGATATCCCAACATATCCATGTTCCAAACATGTAACAAACTTGTTGGGGATAAAGCTATCAGTTATGACCCGCCCAGGAGAGGCCGGGTCAGCCTCAATGGCAGGTTACACAAGAAGCCCAATAAACATTAAGATGATAGTTTATTAAATCTTATAGAAGGCCCAAGGGCCTAGAGTCGGCTTAAGGCCCAATATTACAAACCGTCGTATGTAAGGAAAGACTTGTAAAGAAAGGCATGTAAAGGAAGTCTCCGAGCCGGCCGAGACTTTGTAGGCCACCAGACGTCAACCCATGTATATAAGGGGACGACCCGGTGGCGGCTTAGGGCAAGAAAGAAGAGATCGATAACCAAGCCGGCGAGTTAAGCCTCTTGGTGATCAAAACCCCAGCAATACCAACACAACTAGACGTAGACTTTTACCTTCATCGTAAGGGGCCGAACTAGTATAAAACCTCTCGTGTCCTTTGTCCCAATTAACCCCTTTAAGCTTCCTAGTTGCGATGGCCCTATGACTAAGTCCTTTCGCTAGGACATCTGCCATGACAATTCCACGACAGTTGGCGCCCACCGTGGGGCCAACACACAGTGGATTTGAGTTCTTGAAGGGCAACTTCGAAGGGCTCAAGGGATACGCTGTGGGCCAGATGACTAAGAGTCATCGCAGCAAGCTCTACATCGACGATGAAGGCTGGGGCCCCGAGGCCGGCTCAATTGAGTACGGATACCGGGTCCCCTTCGGCGGAATTCATATCTTCATCGGCCGGATCGGTGAGTCAGGCCCTGAGCCAGACGTCCACACCAACCTCGTCGAAACGGCTCAGCGCGCGAGGACCGCCCGTGTTCAATCTGTCATGAAGCATGCCTTTGTAGGCTGCGTCCACGTCGGTGAATACTCTGAAGGATTGGTGGAGGGCGGTGAGACGATCGTCTGTTCTGACACTGCATCATCAACAGACGAGACATACTCTTTGTACCAGCTGCAGGATGGCATGCTCGGGGGCTGTTCCGATGGCAGCAGTATTCCGGACCCCCTTGAGCTGCCGAATTGGGCCGGAGTCTTCATGGCAGGGACACAGCCCGGGCAGAACTCCACAGCAGCAGCGACAACAGCTACCAGGTCGGCAGCAGCCGTGTCAGGAGACCCCGCGCGCCCCCCGGCTCAGATTCTAATGGACCTCATGGATAAACTGACGACTCTATTGACTGCCGTGGTAGAGCCGGCGGATAAAGCCTAGCATGACGCAGAGGTGGCACGTGTACGTGAAGAGATGGTGCAAGCTAAAGAAAATCTGGCCGCAGAGGAAGTCAGGATGGCAGCGGAGCGGGCGGCTTTGGACGTTCGTGCTCAACAGCTTCAAGCGGAGACCTTCCGGCTCTCGGTGGATCTGAACGCGTCAAACGAGGTCATGAGGATAAGGCATCAGAAAACTCAGTCACGTCTACCTCTGACGCTCGATCCTAGGAACCTTTTTCATACGCCCGGAGCCGGGGGAAGCAACCCACCGGAGGCAAACCGGATGACGACACCCGGCGCGCCGGTCCAACCGCGTGCCATGGAACCACCTCGTGTAATTGTCACTCCACCTCATCACGTACTAACGCCGCCGGGTCACTTCTCCAATCCCTTGGAAAACCTCATTGCGGCGTCGGCTCGTTTGGCGGCTCTCCCGATGGAAGGTGACTCACCGGCGGCTGTCGAAACGCGAAGGGTGAGAGAACTTCTTCAAACAGCTCTAGCACAGCAGGATGCATACTCCTACAGTCGAGACAGGATCCATTCAACTCCTGCTCGAGCCGGAGCCCAAGCTACAGTAGGCATATGGAGTCAGCTGACATGTCAAGCAATGCTCAATGCCGCAACCGGCCGCACAAGTATGAGCCGGTGCAGGCTGGAGCCATTAACTTGGCGGATCAGGAGAGGATCCGGCAAGAGGCGGAGCAAGTGGTTCAACTGGCAGCAGAGCAGGCGGCTCATCAGAACTTTCCGGCCTTTCCAGCAACCTCAGTTGAGGCAGGGGTGGCCACAAGAACCGGAGGTGTCCCTTGCCTGGTGCCGGCCATACGTAATGAGCGTTTGCCAAAAGACTTCAAGGGGCCCCGTAAAGTGCCTAATTACACAGCCGACTTACAGCCTGGGGCTTGGATTGAGAGTTATGAGATGGCTATGGAGTTGTTGGAGGTCAGCGACACGACAATGGCCAAGTATTTCACTATGATGTTGGATGGAACAACTCATACTTGGTTGAAGGGGTTGCCACCCAATTCTATCGGCTCATGGGCGGAGTTGAAGGCCCGGTTCATCCAGAATTTCAAATACACGTGTAAGTAGCCTATGTCGATTGTGGACCTGACTAATTGTAAGCAAGAGGATGGCGAGTCCACAACCCATTGGGTGCACTGGGTCAAGGAGATAATACATTCGTCTGATAAGATGGATGCCGGCTCAGCAGTCTTGATGTTGGAGAAAAAAATGCTGTTTTGAACCTCTGAAGCAGAAGTTGGGGCAGCTCAAGCATGACTGCAATGACATGGGCCAGTTGATGGCGGCTCTCGTCAAGTACACTGATTCTGATAGTACCAAAGACCCGGTGTCTGACGAAGAAAAGACAGCGAAGGGAAAGAAGAACGGCAACGGCAAGGGTCACCAGCATAACCCGGCAAATCAAGGAGGTAATAAACATAAGGCTGATGAGTTTGTCGCTAACACCAATGCGCAGGGCGGAAATCAACGGTGCAAGGGTAGCCAACCCCCTCGGTCGGCCGGGTCAGGTCCCACCCTTGAGCAATTATTGAATGAGCCTTGTCCAAGGCACGACACCCGGGAGAAGCTAGCCACCCACCTGTGGAAAGATTGTACAATCATGAAGGCGTTTAAAAATTCAAACGCGTTTGACGGAGGTCACGGCCTAGGTGGCGGTTCAGGTGGAGGCGGTTTCCATGGCCCGGGCGCCGGTTCAGGTGGAGGAGGATTTCACGGTCAGGGCCATCCTGGTAACCAAGGAGGATATAATCCACAACCCGGCCAAGGTAATCAGCAGCAACAATCCAGATATCAGAGCAACCCAAAACAGCTGAATAGTGGGCAATACCATGTGTTCACCACTAGTTTATGTAAGAGGGACCAGAAGCTTCACAAGAGGGCCGTCAATGCCGTTGAGCCAGCAATTCCACGTTACTTACGTTGGTTAGAGCAGCCTATTGTGTGGAGCAGAGAGGATCACCCACCCCAGGTTGATAATCCGGGTCACTTGGCCTTGGTAGTGGCGCCTCAGGTTGGTGGATATAAATTCACTAAGGTACTCATGGATGGAGGCAGCAGCATCAACATCCTCTACTATGAGACGTTCCGCCGGATGGGGTTGACTGATAAGAGTCTTAAACAGTCTAACACTGTTTTTCACGGTGTGGTACCTGGCAAGTCGGCATACCCAGTTGGTAAGATTGAAATGGAAGTAGCCTTTGGAGAAGAGTATGACTCCAGAGCAGAAAAATTAACCTTTGAGGTGGTTAAGATCAAAAGCCCATATCATGCTCTGTTTGAAGGGCCGGCTTATGCCAAGTTCATGGCTCGGCCGTGTTATGTATATTTGCAGCTCAAGATGCCGGGTTATAAGGGCACCATTACAGTACATGGGAGCTGGAAAATAGCTTTGGAGTGTGAAGAAGGTGATGCTGCCTATGCTGAGTCTGTTTGTGCAACCGAGGAGTTAAAGTTTTACAAGGATCACGTTGACCCAGCAGACATGACATCGTTAAAGAAACTAACAACAGAGCATGAGCCGGTGTTGAATTTCAAATCAGTTGATGAGACCAAGATGGTTGACTTTGTGCCTGGCGACTCATCCAAGCAGTTCATCATCAGTGCAAACTTGGATCCAAAATAGGAAAGCGCTCTCATCGAGTTCATCCGTGAGAACTGGGACATCTTTGCATGGAAACCTTCCGACATGCCGGGTGTCCCGAGGGAACTCGCTGAGCACACTCTCAATATTGATCCAAAGTTTAAACATGTTAGACAATTTCTCCGACGGTTCAATGAAGAAAGGCGCAAGGCCATTGGAGAAGAGGTGGCCCGGCTCTTGGAGGTCGGGTTCATTGTAGAAGTCTTTCACCCAGAGTGGTTAGCCAACCCGGTGCTTGTACTCAAAAAGAACGGCACCTGGCGTATGTGTGTGGACTACACCGATTTAAACAAGGCTTGTCCGGCTGACCCTTTTGCCCTCCCCCGTATTGATCAGATCATCGATGCTACGGAGGGTTGCACACGTTTGAGTTTCTTGGATGCTTATTTAGGTTATCATCAGATCAAGATGGCAGTCAAGATCGGGAGAAGACGGCTTTTATTACTCCTTTTGGAGCTTTCTGCTGTGTGTCTATGCCTTTTGGGCTTAAGAGTGCCCAGGCGACTTACCAACGGTGTGTGCAGAATTGTCTTCATGATCAGATTGGGCGTAATGTTCATGCTTATGTGGATGATATAGTGGTAAAATCCAAGAAAGAGGAAACCTTGGTCGCAGATCTGAAAGAGACCTTCGATAATCTCCGGGTCTACAAAATGATGCTTAACCCGGCCAAGTGTGTTTTTGGAGTCCCAGCCGGCAAGCTCTTGGGTTTTTTGGTGTCAAACCGAGGTATTGAAGCTAACTGGAGAAAATCAAGGCAATTACATCCCTGGCCAAACCAACATGCATCAATGATGTTCAACGGCTGGCGGGTCGTTTGCTGCTTTGAGCTGGTTCATAAGCCGACTAGGGGAGAAGGCGATGCCTTTGTATCAGATGATGAAGAAAATAGATGATTCTGTTTGGAGTGATGCTACAAACTCTGCTTTTGAAGATCTGAAGACACATCTTGCTGAGCCGCCGGTCCTTGCTGCTCCAATTGAGAAAGAGCCGATGTTGTTATACGTAGCCGCCAACTCACGAGCTGTTAGTGTGGCAGTTGTGGTGGAGCGCAAGGAGGTTGGCAAGGAGAATCCGGTTCAACGACCGGTTTACTATATCAGTGAGGTGTTAATTGAATCCAAACAACGATACCCACATCGGCAGAAGCTCGTATATGGGGTGTTCATGGCGAGCCGGAAGCTTAAACATTATTTTCAGGGTCACCCAATCGCGGTGGTTAGCTCTGCTCCTTTGGGAGACATCATTCAAAACAGAGAAGCCACTGGACGAGTCGCCAAGTGGGCCATTGAGCTTGGGTCTCATGGGTTGAAGTATGTACCATGTACTGCAATCAAATCTCAAGCACTGGTTGACTTTATTAATGACTGGACAAAGATGCAGATGCCAAAAGAGAAACTAGACATCACATATTGGACTATTCATTTTGATGGGTCCAGACAGTTGGAAGGCTCGGGGGCTGGAGTTGTTTTAACCTCCCCTCGAGGTGAAAAATGTTGTTATGTGTTACGGCTGATGTTTCCTTGCACTAACAACGCAACAGAGTACGAAGCCTTGCTCCATGGTTTTCGAGTGGCCAAAGAGATGAGTCTGAGCCGGGTCAGGTGTCTTGGCGACTCAGATTTAGTGGCTCAACAGGTATCAGGCAAGTGGGATTCCAAAGACCCTCTCATGGCGGCTTATCGCCGCGAAGTTGATGCTGTTGCAGGACATTATAAAGGATATCAGGTGGATCACATCGACCGTAGGAAGAACGAAGCGGCTGATGCTCTAATCTGGTTGGGATCTCAGCGTGAGCCGGTGCCACCTAACACCTTTTTGGATGTTTTGCATAACCCATCTGTCAAGTTACCCACGGAAGAAGATCTAGCCGTTCCTGACCCGTAGGCGCAGTTGGTGGCGGCTCTTCATGTCATCCCAGATTGGACAGTGCCATTCTTGGCTTACATGACCCGGGGAGAGTTGCCAGCGGATGAGACCCTGGCTCGACAGATAACCCGGCGGTCTAAGTCAATGACAATTTCTGATGGAGAACTATACCATCGCAGCGTCTCTGGAGCATTTCAGCAGTGTGTTTCCCCTGAAGAAGGGCAATAAATACTTCGTGAGATCCATGAAGGCGATTGTGGTCATCACGCCGGGTCAAAATCTCTGGTGGCCAAGGCTTTTCGTCACGGTTTTTACTGGTTGACGGCTCATGCTGATGCAGAGGATCTGGTCAACAGATGTGATGGATGTCAAAAGTTCGCACGACGAGCACATGTGCCGGCTCAAGAACTCCGGATGATTCCAATCGCTTGGCCGTTTGCGGTCTAGGGGCTTGACATGGTGGGACCTTTCAAAAGGTCTAAGGATAAAAAGACACATCTTCTAGTGGCAGTTGATAAATTCACAAAGTGGGTTGAGGCAGAGCCGGTGAGTAAGTGTGATCCGGCCACGGCGGTTCAGTTCATGAAAAAGGTGATCTTCCGTTTTGGTTTTCCACACAGCATTATCACTGACAATGGCAATAATCTGTCCCAAGGGGCTATAGAGGAGTTTTGTCAATGTGAGCATATTCGGCTTGATGTTTCTTCTGTAGCTCATCCTCAATCCAATGGTCAAGCTGAGAGAGCAAATCAGGAAATTTTAAAAGGTCTCAAACCCCGGCTTATGGTTCCTTTACATCGAACGCCAGGTTGCTGGGTAGAGGAATTACCCTCGGTGCTGTGGAGTATCAACACCACACCTAACAGGTCTACATGTTACACACTTTTCTTCATGGTGTATGGAACAGAAGCAGTGTTGCCTAGTGACATCTGTCATGACTCGCCCCGTGTGGCAGCTTATGTTGAAGTCAATAATGAACAAGCCAGACAGGATGCACTCGACTTGTTAGATGAAGAAAGAGACTTAGCAGCGGCTCGATCAGCAATTTATCAACAGGACCTGCGCCGTTACCACAGCCGCCGGGTTAAGTCCAGGACTTTTTAGGAAGGCGACCTGGTGCTCCGGCTCATCCAGGATCTGTCAGATGCACACAAGTTATCCCCACCTTGGGAAGGACCCTTTGTGGTCAGCAAGAACTTAAACAACGGGTCATATTACCTCATTGACGTCTGAGAGCACAAAGACTCACGTAAGTCGGAGGAAGAGACCCGCCAGCCGTGGAACATTGCTCAACTTCGGCCATACTACACCCGAGCCACCGGCTCTCATCATGTACATACTTTAACATTGTATATACCATGATAAGTAATAAAGCAGGACCATCGGTCTCTTTTCTTTTTCAAAAGATTATGCATCTTTGTTATTTCTTATTTTCAAATGACTATTAAGGAGCTGATCATATTTGAATCAAGTCTAACCTTTTTTGGTCCGACTTATGATCGTATTCGAATCTAGCTGCAACTCTCATGGTCACTTGGGGGCTTCCTGTTCAAACATAGGTCGTATTCGAACCGAAGAGAACATAGCTGTCATAACCCTCTTGATTGGCTCAAGGCCAAACTCACTAGGGGGCTTCTTGATCGTATCCGAATCATACCTTAACCCCTTTTGGGCCCGACTTGGATCGTACTCGAATCACGATCGTTAAAAACCTCTCAAGGTCATTTGGGGACTTCCTGTTCAAACATAGGTCGTATTCGTACCAAAGAGAACATAGCTATCGGTACCCTCTTGATCGGCGCAACGCCAAAGCCACTAGGGGCTATATGGTCGTATTTGAACCTTAGCTTAACCCCTTTGGTCCGGTTTACTGATCGTATTCGAATCAGAAACCCCCAAATACAAAGTTAAATCATACTTATTACCTATTATTTTCTTTTTAGTTTTTTGTTGTCTCAATTTCACAAATAATTAGCATGATCTTCTTCGCCGGCTGGACTATTTGACTACAAAGCCGCCAAAGTATGATGATCGTTAAGTATTCAGAAGCATTGACTTCTCAAAAAGATTGAGTTATCAACTTCATCACCCAGATTATTTAAACCGATGGTCTAAGGATCAAAGGTATGGCTATTGTTTATACGCAATTGCCTGCTGCATTAACAAAAGGGTTAGTTTCAGCCTTGTTCTCTTTTTATATCTATTTCTGTTTTCATATTGGCTACAAGCCGGATGTTTTAACCCATTCAGTACTAAGCCACTAAGCCAGTTTTTTCTCTTGTATTTACAGGAACAGAGCGGAAGTATTACAGGGATAACCATAAATATGATGCATATATTGACATCAGGAAACACAGAATCACATACAAGTGTTTTATGCGCGATGGCATAAGCAAAGCATGCAGTGTTTTCACAGCTAAACTATTACAAGGATTTTATAAGCCCATGAAGATGGTTATTGCTCCTCCCTCGCCGGATAACCACCCTTTGTTAACTGGAAGCTGGGTTTTGACCAGTCAAAACCATTCACGGCGACAAATTCTGCTTCTTCGTCAATCAGGCCGGACGGGTCAACTTTCGGGGCAAATGTGTTTTCACGAACAGGCGGGATTAAATCTGTCACCTTGTACGAGGGAGTTGCCATCTTCTTATTTTCAACATCAAAACCTGGCTGATACTTGTCGATGTTGGTTTCATCTCCAAGAATAGTCACCTGAGGTCGGACTCCGCGCACGCAAGACATGAAGTCATCCTGCTCAAAGGGAGATCCGTCTTCCTTCACGGTGGGATATCCTCTGGCCACGTCCTCCGGGTCTAGATCTGGCACCCAAGCCTTGGAGCGACTCAGGGCAGTCAAAGCTCCGGCTCTCGCACAGGAGCGCTTCACTTCTTGAAATCTGGCGGGTAGGATTGACAATTTCTTCAAGAGGTCGCTGAGCCGGTTGGGTCCTTGATTGGCAGGAGAGATAGCGGCAAGTGCCCGTTGTGTGCCAATATACAGTTGTTCCACTAAGGTATACACTTCCTTCAGTTTAATGACATGATCTTGGCTCAGATTCTTGCTTCGTGGGCCTGCACATATTTTAATAAACAAAGTCAGCTGGTGGCTTATATTCTGGATCAGCAAAAAGTACACAAGATTAAAGACAGACAGCTTACCAAAGATGGCGGCCACCATTTGAGACACCCGGCCCTTTAAACCATTCAGCTCTGTTGAAACCTCTTCAAGGGCTGCTTCGGCCTTCTCGGCGTGTTGCGTCAGAAGCGTTTTTCCTCTGCCCAGGTTTTCTTCTTGGCAGTGAAGCTAGTCTTTAAATTTTCCGTCTCAGAGAGACTTATTTGCAATTTGGAGTTAGCAGACTTGATTTCTGCCTCCTGACCCGCTAGCCGGGTCTTCGCATCAATCAATTGCAAGCTCAGTTCAGATAAGGCACTCTGCAAAAAACGTACCCAGATGAGGCAAGATTTCGCTTAAGGCTCAAAAATCAAGATTCAAGTCTCAATTACTTTACAAAAACCACTTGACACTTGGGGGCTAATGTATGCCAAAACAATTTCTTATGACTATAAAGACATACTTTAAGTCCCAAGTACTTTACAAATTAACAACACTTGGCACTTGGGGGCTAATGTATGCTATTCAGTAAGTTTCTCAAGGTTAAGCCGGATTATGAAGTTCTTTGAATACGATGCAAGACAATTTAAAGTACCAGCTCATTTATGATCAAAATGAACCGGTCCTTGGGGACTACATGTAAAGTTTTGTTCTATTTTATTGAACTCAAGAGAATTTCAAAGGTAAAAGTCTTGGCCTATATTATCAAGTCTATAGATCATTCGGGTTCTCTCATAATCTGAAGACTTGGGGGCTGGCAGAATATAGATAAGCCGGAAGAACATACCTCGTATTTCAACTACAATTGTTTGACCATTTCGATCTCTAAGTCGCGACTGGAGTGCACATGGCTGAGGTAGCCGGATAAAATATCATTGGCATTTAGATGATCATAATGTGCAATGTCAAAGCGCACTTTCTGCCTCTCCAATGCCTCTTGTTTTGCTGTGTGATGAGCCAGCACGGTTGGATTCCCCGCTTCAATAAAACGGCTCCCGATGATCAAAACGTCTTGTGCAGACGATGATGGCGGGTTGGCCGAGCTCGATGGTCCAGTTGTGGAAGGGTTAATGGTGGTATCATCAACTGACGACTCAGGAGGATTTGCTTCTGCATTGACAGGCGGGTCTTCTGGAGTTTCAATTGATGGAGGAGAAGGTGGCCTTGCCGGTTTAGGAGCAAGGACCGGCGGGTCTTCCGCCGGTTTAGTCACCTTGGCCTTCTTAGACTTAGCTTGGCCACTAAGTGAAAGATTATAGGACTATTAGTATAAAGAGACAATTTGAAAAACACGGAAGACAAAGGATTTTTCCTTACCCAGGGGCAGTCTTGAAGGCTGGAAACTGGGTTTGAGATGAGTCGCCAGAAGAGCGAGATACCTCCTGCAAAGATAAAGCAAAGTAAGTAATAAAAGGAAGGGCATCCATTAACAGAAAGTCGAAGACAAAGAAATAAACCTCATTCTGGTGTTTTTGAGGAGTTTGTTGAAGAACAACAGCCGGTTCGTCTTCGGTCCGGGCTTGACGGCGGCTCTCATGTTGCTGTTTTTTCAAAAGAAAGTGAGGGTCCAGATAAGCCAAAGGGTGTGAAAACCTTACTTTCCGGGTTATGACTCAAAGTTTCTGTCTTGGTAAATGGGCTGAGTCAGAGGAAATAGTTACCTCTTCTTCCACGGCCTGACTGGCCCCAGTGTCATCCTGGTAATGATCAGTGTTAATAACATTGTTAAAAAATTGGCCAAGGGAGTCAAGGGCTACCTCTGACTCAGAAGAATCGTCAAGCTTCATCCAATCTTCAGCAGTGCTCTTCTTCTTTTTCGACATCCAGGTCGTTTTCTTGGCGTTTATGGCAGCGGCTCTTGCTTTCTTGGCAGCTTCATGGTCATATTTAACTTTCCAGAAATCAGATCTGGCCTGCAGACAGGTAAAAACAAGATGAAAGGTCAGACAAGTATTAAACAATATAGCTGGGAAAAATACAAAGGAGGGAGATTAGAGTGTCCTTACTTTTGGCACCGGATTAAGCTTGCAGAAGGGGTTTAACCCGACGATACTGCAGTCTTCGTATTTTCCGTTCACTAGAAGGGTTGACATTGAAATAATATCTTCTTTTGTTAGTTGAACGGAGCTATGACGAAGAGAGTCATCCGGGCCTCCACCATACTCGTACATCAGTTTTGACCGACGACTTAGAGGGATGACCCGCCATGAGATCCAGCAGCGGGTCAGATCAACTCCAGTTAACCCGTTCCCTAACAGAGCATTAATCCTTTCGATGGATGGTATCAGCTTCTGCGTTCAGCAGCAATGAGCTTGTCAGGGAGCGCGAACTTGGAGTCAAGACATTCGGGGCGATAACCCGGCAGTGGCTTCTCGTTTGCCGGTGAAATGTCTTGACAGTAGAACCAAGTCTGATTCCAGTCCTTTGGATGACTCGGCAAGACTATGAGGGGGAAGACAGCGCCCTGCCGACGCTAAATTGAGATGCCTCCAAGCTCCAAGCTAAGGCCGTTGGTGCACTCGTTCTGCCAGTTCAGATAAAAATATTCTCTAAACAGCTCCACGGTCGACTCTTCTTGAAGATACACTTCACAGAGCACTTGGAAGTTACAAATGTTAGAAATGGACTTGGGCCCGATATCTTGAGGGTGAAGTTTGAAAAAGTGGAGGACCTCTCTGAAGAACTTTGAGCCAGGCGGTGAGAAGCCACGGTTCATATGGTGAGTAAAAACAATCACTTCGCCAGCCCTTGGATTGGGCCGTTCTTCGTCCGGGTTAGGGGCACGGTAAGACATGACGTCTTTTCCTGGCAAATATCCTATGGTGAAGAACTCCTTCAAATGTTCCTCAGTTACGGTTGAGGGAACCCAATTACACATGGTTGGTGCTTTGGATGACATGATGTTCAAACACGAACTGAAAAGAAAGGCAACATGCCGGTTCAATTCAATGGTAAAATTAACAGTTCAATGATGATAATACAGGGAAGTAATGGCGGCTTAGTTAAGGGCTAATGCCATATAAGGAAAAGTAAGCCGGCACAGTAAGCCGCCATGACTACAGATATTTGAGAAAAGCAAATTCAGCTAAATGTTGATACAAACAAGTTTCCTAACTGCTTGGTATTATTCCAGATCAAATGGCTATTCAAAATGGGAAAAATTCTAGACCTAAAAAGTTTAGCGCAGATGAGTCTGTAAGTTCTAATGAGATCTCTCAACCAGAGAAAGGGATCCGTGGGCATCAAGAGTAGGCACAAAAACACTACCGCACAAGCATATATATCTTTTTGGATCAAGAAGAGGCCTGCGGTAGAAGAACTACGAAGAACTACGATGAACTATGAAGAACACGAAGAAATTTGGAAGCCCTAATGCGGATATGAGAAGTGAAAAGGAGAACACTTACAACCACAGATCTTCTGCGGAGGTCGCCGCCGTTCTCTGGACCGATTCGGGTTGATGCAGCGGCCAAGGTCGACGGAGACGGAGGAGAAGCGCGGCGGCGGTGAGGCTCGAGTAGCAGGAGGGTTGCGAGAGGAAGAAGACGGAGAGAGAGAGAATAATGAGGAAGGCCGAGGTGTGCCTATTTATAAGGAAAAATGTGAACAGACGGGCGTGAAAATTGAGGGGGAGCCGAATAATGGTTATCCAACTACACATACGCCTCAATTCTCGGAAGACATTAAAGATGAAGATCCGTTGGTGTAATGCCCTCGATGCGGCTATATCTCCCACGTGTCGAAGCACGACTTAGAGGCATAACCGCATTGAAAGCAATGTCGCAAGTGAGGTAATCTTCACACAACTCATGTAATGCATAAGGGAAAAAGATACATAGTTGGATTACAATCGCCACTTCACACAATTACATGAATAAAGCATTACATCATACATATACAAACAAGGTCCGACTACGGAACCAAAATAAAAGAAGAACCCCAAATGCGACAAGGTCCCCGATCGACCCCAACTGGGCTCCACTACTGATCAACTAGAACGAAGCAAGACAAAGGACAAGATCTTCAACGAGCTCCTCCTGAGCTTGGTTGCGTCATCTGCACGGACTCAACGACACCTGCAAACTGGTTTTGGAAGTATCTGTGAGCCACAGGGACTCAGTAATCTCGCACCCTTGCGATCAAGACTATTTAAGCTTATGGGTAAGGTAAAGGTATGAGGTGGAGCTGCAGCAAGCGACTAGCATATATGGTGGCTAACATACGCAAAAGAGAGCGAGAAGAGAAGGCAAAGCACGGTCTATAGAAGTATGATCAAGAAGTGATCCTAAAACAAAATACATCAAGCATAACTCCAACACCGTGTTCACTTCCCGGACTCCGCCGGAAAGAGACCATCACGGTTACACACGCGGTTGATGCATTTTAATTAAGGTCAACTTCAGGTTTTCTACAACCGGACGTTAACAAATTCCCATCTGCCCATAACCGCGGACACGGCTTTCGAAAGTTCAAATCCCTGCAGGGGTGTCCCAACTTAGCCCATCACAAGCTCTCACGTTCAACGAAGGAATAGACCTCCTCCCGAGACATTCCGATCAGACTCGGTATCCCGGTTCTACAAGACATTTCGACAGGGTAAAACTAAACCAGGAACACCGCCCGGATGTGCCGACAAATCCCGATAGGAGCTGCACATATCTCTTTCTCAGGGCACACTCAGATGAGCCAGACGTCAGGCAGGCCAGCCCAGAGTTGCCCCTGATAGCCCCGGGCATCGCTCAGTTGGACCAACACTTAGAGGAGCACTGGCCCGGGGGGGGGGGGGTAAAATAATGATGACCCTCAGGAGCGCGACTCCCAAGGGAAAAGAAAAGGCTAGGTGGCAAATGGTAAAACCAATGTTGGGCATTGCTGGAAGAGCTTTACTTAAGGAGAACTGTCAAGGGGTTCCCATTATTACCCAACCGCGTAAGGAACGCAAAATCCGGGAACATAACACCGATATGACGGAAACTAGGGCGGCAAGAGTGGAACAAAACACCAGGCATAAGGCCGAGCCTTCCACCCTTTACCAAGTATATAGATGCATTTATTAAATAAGATATATAGTGATATCCCAACAAGTAAACATGTTCCAACAAGGAACAACATCTCCATGTTCCAACAAGGAACAAAACTTCAATCTTCACCTGCAACTAACAACGCTATAAGAGGGGCTGAGCAAAGCGGTAACATAGCCAATCAACGGTTTGCTAGGACAAGGTGGGTTAGAGGCTTGGTTCGACAATATGGGAGGCATGATAAGCAAGAGGTAGGTATTGCAGCATAGGCATAGCAAAAGAGCGAGCATCTAAGCAAGCAAAGATAGAAGTGATTTCGAGGGTATGATCATCTTGCTTGAAATCCCGCAAGGAAGAAGAACGAGTCCATGAAGAATACAAACGGACGTAGACGAACGGGTCCTCACAAACACGACGTTATCGGAACCAACCCAAAGAAGCCAACACCGGAAAAGAAGCACACAACATAGTAAACAACCAACACATGAACATGGTATGATATGCGGGATGCGGTATGCGATGCATATGCATGATTTACAAAGGAATGAATGAAACTGGCCTCAACTTGGAAATCCAAGTGTGCCACTGGAAATATGAGATGAAATCTCTTGAAAACGATATAAAGATCACTAGAATCGGAGTTACGGTTTGGAAATGGCAAGCAATTCAAATATGACCACGTTCTGCGATTTACAACAAGTAGCCATCTAAATGCAACGAGATGAACATGCTACAGCACCCAAACATGACAACAAAATACATGGCAGGAATCCATTCATGATGCTTAACAAAAGTCTAGCACTAAGCTACGGCCAATTCATACATTAACAGGTTCAAACAAGCATGGCAAAAATGCATATGGCAAACAGATTTCAGACTTAGTGAAATTAACACTTGTCTGGAATTTCAGATCAGATAGCACTCTTTGGAGCATGAAAACTATATGCTACAGGACCTGAACATGGAAAAGTAAAGCATGGAATTGAGCTACTCAAAGAGCTTAACAAAAGTCCCTTAGTGACCTTGAGTCAAAAGGGATCAGAAAATACAATTACAAGCATGCGAACATGGCAAAAACATAATCAGATCCCAGACTTAGTGAAAACTGGAGCATGCTGAAACAGATATCAAGTAGGCATGTTTACGAGCTCGATGCACTCACTACAGAGCAAGTAATGACAATCTAAGCATACACCCATCAAGAACACATAAAATTTAAGCTATACATGGCAAGAACAATAGCATAGCATGCACGGATCAACTACAACATCATCGGCAAAATCGCTAACAAGTAGACAATCTGCCCAGATTCACGAAGTAGCAAAAGTAGAGATCGATTGACTCAAGATAGGGTGCTCCATAATTGCAAACAAAGACATGGATGGATAGAGCACTATAAGATTAACAAAACATCCTTACTGATCATCCTCAAAAGAGGCACGGATCACTAGGAAACAACATGAACATATGGCATAATGAGATAAACAGATCAAGGACTTAGTGGAAATGCCAAGTCCCTGAAATCAGCATTACCAAGTGCCTCACTTTGCAAGCTTGTTCTAGTCACCACACACATCACAAAAATACATGGGTTGCACCTCTGGAAAGATAGCAAAACCCTTAACAAAACATATGTAGAACTCATGGGCATAACATGCACACAATAATCATGGAAAAAATGACAAATATCTAAATGGAGCAGCAGATCTGACAATTAACTCAAGTAGCACTCTTCTAACAGCATTTCGGGCATCAAGATGCACTCAAATGAAAATGATGCAATGAGATGAAATGATGTACTCTCTGAGGCGAACATTTTGATATGCTATATGCCCAAAATGGAGCTACGGATGCGGAGATACAACATGATGAAAAACGCAAAATAGTTAGGGTTTCGGGGCAAAAGTCAACCGAGGTGATTTTTGGATCTGAGATCCAGATCGGGCCGGCACGGAAAATGAGGTTTGCCGGAACGACGAACTCGCCGGAGATGAAGCTGGAGGTCGCTGGACTTGGTGGATCCGGACGGGAGATGGAGGGCGGCGGCCGGAGTCGATGCGGTGGCCGGCAAGCTCCGGCGGCGCGCGGGTAGTTGGCGCGGTGGTCGAGGCCATGGCGCCTGGCTGCGGAGCAGCGGTGAGCCGCCGGCGGGACTATAGCGCCAGTGAGGGGAGGCAGGCCAGCGCCGGCGAGCTCGGAGGGCCTCGACGGGGAGGCGGTGCGACACTGCGCCTCGGGTGGCCGCGCGGGAGGAGCGGCGCTGGCCGCGGGAAGCTCGGGCTGGGCGGGCCGGCCTCGGGCCCGCAGGGCCGTGGCCGCGTGAGGAGAGAGAGGGGGCGGGGCGCGGTGATGTGTCGCGCGCTGAGTGGGTGAGGGCGCCGGCGGGGCTGAGGTGGTGGCGCACGATTCGCCGGAGTGAGGTGGCTGGCGGAGGCGGACATGTCCGGCGCGACGAGGATTTTTGTCCGGGGGCGCGAGGTAGGGGAAGGTTAGGGTTAGACCGCAAATTTCGGAGGGGATCACTTATTTATAGGTAGAGGGAGCTAGGAGAGTCCAAATGAGGTGCGGTTTTCGGCCACGCGATCGTGATCGAACGCTCTAGAAGATGGAGAGGGTTTAGGTGGGTTTTGGGCCAAAATGGAAGGGTGTTGGGCTGCAACACACACGAGGCCTTTTCGGTCCCTCGGTTAACCGTTGGAGTATCAAATGAAGTCCAAATGGTATGAAACTTGACAGGCGGTCTACCGGTAGTAAACCAAGGCCGCTTGGCAAGTCTCGGTCCAATCCGGAAATGTTTAATCCCCACACACGAAAGAAAGGTAGAAATGACCACCGGAGAAGAACGAAGCGCCGGATTGCAAAACGGACAATGGGGAAAATTCTCGGATGCATGAGACGAACATGTATGCAAATGAAATGCACATGATGACATGATATGCAATGCATGACACGCAAGCAATGATAAGGCAACAACAGCGAATAACAGGAAGACACCTGGCACATCGGTCTCGGGGCGTCACAGTTGGGAGATGACGTCATAAAAGTTTTTTGCGTTTTCAAGAGATGACGTCATGGAGGGTTACAAAAACTTCTGCGAGGATAAGAAGATGGATTTTGTCTAAGTGTTGAAGATTGACAAAGAACGAAGTTCAAAGTCAACCTGGGGCCTAATGTTGGGGATATAGCTATCAGTTATGACCCGCCCAGGAGAGGCCGGGTCAGCCCCAATGGCGGGTTACACAAGAAGCCCAGTAAACATTAAGATGATAGTTTATTAAATCTTATAGAAGGCCCAAGGGCCTAGAGGCGGCTTAAGGCCCAATATTACAAACCGCCGTATGTAAGGAAAGACTTGTAAAGAAAGGCATGTAAAGGAAGTCACCGAGCCAGACACGATTATGAGCCGGCCGGGACTCTGTAGGCCACCAGGCGTCAACCCGTGTATATAAGGGGACGACCCGGTGGCGGCTTAGGGCAAGAAAGAAGAGATCGATAACCAAGCCAGCGAGTTAAGCCTGTTGGTGATCGAAACCCCAGCAATACCAACACAACTAGACGTAGGCTTTTACCTTCATCGTAAGGGGCTGAACTAGTATAAAACCTCTCGTGTCCTTTGTCCCGATTAACCCCTTTAAGCTTCCTAGTTGCGATGGCCCTACGACTAAGTCCTTTCGCTAGGACATCTGCCGTGACAATTCCACGACAAAACTTCAACTTCACGTGCAAGTAGCAACGCTATAAGAGGGGCTGAGTAAAAGCGGTAACATAGCCAAACAATAGTTTGCTAGGAAGGTGGGTTAGAGGCTTGACATGGAAATATGAGAGGCATGATATAACAAGTGGTAGGTAACAACTAGCAAGCAAAGATAGAAGTGATATCGAGGGTATGGTCATCTTGCCTGCAAAGTTCTCAGAGTTGTCGAAAGCTTGATCCTCGATAGCGTACTCAACAGGTTCCTCGGTCACGTACTCGTCTCCCGGCTCTACCCAAAGCAAGAACACAAGAAATGGAACAACAATCAATCATGGTGCAATGCACAAGCAACATGATGCAATACATGTCATGATATGCAAGATATGATATGCAATGCATATTCGTGCTCCGGAAGGGAAAGAATGATCAAGGCATCAACTTGGCAAACCAAGTACGCCACTGGAAAGAGGAGGAGATTTCGGTCGAAATCGATATAAGGATCACCGAAAACGGATGCACGGTTTGCAAATGACAAGCAATATAAGGATGATGCGAATCTGCGA
Source organism: Triticum urartu (assembly GCF_003073215.2). Classification (NCBI taxonomy): domain Eukaryota; kingdom Viridiplantae; phylum Streptophyta; class Magnoliopsida; order Poales; family Poaceae; genus Triticum; species Triticum urartu. Next base: position 398,575,701 of record NC_053025.1, on the reverse strand, counting down.
TTAATAGCATGATAACACTTAGAATGCAACAAGAAACTAAGCTACTGCACTCCAACATAGCAACAAAGCATATGGCAGTGATGTACAAAAGATGCTTGACAAAACATGAACAGTGAGCTACGGCTAATACACACTAGAACAGTTAAAACAAGCATGGCAAAAGTGCAAAAGATATCAGCTTCACAGACTTGGTGAAAATACTAGCATGTCAAAAACAACATCAGGAAGCACTGTTTAGAGCAAGCAATCAAGATGCTACAGGAACATATCATAGCAAACAAAGGCATGCATGATTCTACTATAAGCATAGAACAAAAGTCTCTTACTGAACATGAGCCAAAAATGCATAGAAAATATGATGGCACCCATGTAAAGATAGAAAGTTTTATTAACAGTTTCAGACTTGGAAGAAAAACAGAGCATGGCATAAACAGAATTATGATAGCAACTTTGCGAGCTTAAGCCACTCACCACAAAGCATTATATGACATCATAAGCATACCAATAGCAAGATGACATGTTCATGAAGCTAAACATGGAAAGATCAAGTTCCTAGGGTGCATGGATCACTAGCAACAACCATGGCAATATTGATTAACATGTTAACAAACTGCCAGGAACATTTTATAGCAAAAGTAGAGCAAGCAAAATGACATGCTAGAGCCCTCCATAATTGCAACCATTGTTGAGGAAATCGTTAACTGGTAGCTGCTCGGTTGGCTGGGGAGTAGGGGATTAATAGGCTAATCGGCAAGTTAATCGGCCATTTAATCAATTACTCGGGTGATTAATCAGTTAATCGGCTACTCGATGACCCTATGAGTAGGGATTAATCGGCAAGTTAACTGGTTCATCGGATGAATTCTTGAACAGGGATTGCAACCAGGGGCAAGAATGGATAGAGCATAACCACATGTTCAAAACATACTTACGGAAGTATCTCAAAATAAGCATGGATCTCATGGTAGCATCAAGTTTACATGGCATCAAAATAACAGCAGAAAAAGGGCTACAAAATTATAAGTGCCTGAAAGCAGCAACATTACGGAGCCTAGTTTGCATGCTTGTTCTAGTCACCACATAGATCAAAAAAAATACGAGACTAGCACCTCTGTAAAGATGGCATGATGTACAAAACACATGTAGACCTCATGCTCATAGAGTGCACACATCAAATGCAACAAAAATGACAAATCACCATGTTCTGTTAAGAACCAGCAGTTAACATTTTATAGCACTCTTGCAACAATGAAAATGGCATCATAATGAATAGTAACATGCATGTAAATGCTTCTAACATGAAGAGCTTAACGAGAAGAACATTTCGACATATCATATGCATGATTTGAATCCACGGCCACGGAGATACGACATGTCAAAGAGGGCATAAAAATAACACAGAGAAATGACTTAGAAGAATTTCAACCTCCGAAAAGTCAACGCGGGACGGAGAGATCCGGGGCGCGGGGAGGCCGTTTGGTTGAGATCCTGGTGGATCTCGTCCCGATCCACCGGATCCGGCTGACGAACTCCGGCGAGGTGACGCGAGCTCCGGCGACGCGAGGAAGGAGGCCGGCGAGGCGGGGCGCTGCTCCAGTGAGGGGAGGCGCGGGGCGGCGGCCATGGCATCACGACGACAGGGGACGTCACCGGCGAGACGCTGGCGCGGCGAAGCTGGGCGGTTGCAGGGCGACGCCGGCGGGTGGAGGCGGCGGCTTGCGGGGCGGCGACGCGGAGGGTCGACGGTAGTGGGGCGGTGGCGCTCGCCGGCGTGGCGGCGACCGGCGGAGGCGGGCGGCGACGACGAAGGCGAGCCGCGGGCGGGCATGCTCGGGCGGCGCGCGGGCCTGGGCGGCAACGGCGAATGGGCCGCACGGGTGCAAGGCGGGCTCGGCGGGCCGGCACGGTGGGAGGAGAGAGGAGGCGTGGTGGTGCTGGCATGGCGCGACGGGGTTGGTCCGGGCCAGCGGCGCAGACATGTCCGGCGCGGGATGGACGTGTCCGGCGGCGTGAGGAGGGAGATGGCTAGGGTTTCATCCGTGAATTTTCGGGAAGGGGGACATATTTATAGGTAGAAGGAGGTAGGAGTGTCCAAATGAGGTCCGGTTTTCGCCCATACGATCGTGATCCGACGACGGAGAACATGGAGGTGGTTTAGATGGGTTATTGGGCTGTTTGAAGGGGTGTTGGGCTGCAACCCAAAGAGGCTTTTGCGGTTGCCCGGTTAACCATTGGGGCATCAAACGGCCTCCAGATGGAACAAAATTTGACAGGCGGTCTACCGATGGTGTACCAAGGCCACTTGACAAATCTCAGCCCATTCCGAGAACATTTAACTCCCGCTCATGAAAAGAGACAAGAGGGGGTGCCGAGTGCATGTGGGAGTGTCGGATTGCGAAACAAACAACGGGGAAAAAGCTCGGATGCATGAGACGAACACGAATGCAAATGCGATGCACATGATAACATGATATGAAAGGCATGACATGAACAAAATGCAAAACGAAGACAAAAACCCAACCACGAAGGGAATATCATATCGCATCTTCGGAAAAGGCAAGAGTCAGAGTTACAAATATGGAAAGTTGTATCTGGGGTGTTACAACACTCCACCACTACAAGAGGATCTCGTCCTGAGATCTAAGGATGGCACCGGAGAGAAACGGAAGATGAAGAGGTAAAACAAAGTTGTTTCTTCGACAAACGAGTGAAACCATGAACCTTGAGAGGTTAAACCCTTTTGAGAAAAGAATACAATGGAGATGATCGAAGTTGAAAACACTCCGTTACAAAAGAGGAACAAGGAAGAACAAATTCGAACAACACTCCGGTTGAAAAGAGATGCAAGACTTGATAAGATGAAAAGAACTTGAGCAGAGGACACAACACTCCGGTTAAATGGATAAGCATGAAAAGAACACGATCCTCACAAATCGAGATGATGAGTGAAGATAGGAACATCACAATGCCTCCGGAAGAAAGAATAGAAGATAGATCATTGGAATGAAAGAATGGAGAAGAAAATGCCAACTTCTGCCACAAAAGAGCTTGGAGAGCACCCTTCCAAGAAGGTTATAACGGAGTTGTTGGAAAAAACCAACAAGGAAAAGAATAAACTTGTAGTGGGCTTATGGAGAACTTCTCAAAATTGAGGCGTAATTCTGCCACTACGAAAACAAAAGATTGGATTGATATCAACAAGGAGATGAGAAACTTATTTCAGCGGAAGGATAAATGAAGAACTTGGGTCATTTATGAGCACCATAAATAGCAGCAATCCTTAGGGAAAGCTTCAGGTGAAATATAACCCAATATACTCCAGTGAAGAGATTGATGGATTGAAATGATGTCTTGAGCGAAGAGAAAATGATGGATTTAGATATGTCACTCTTGAAAACTTGTGAATCATGAAACACGAAGGGAAATTATCAACAATGACATAACACAACCTCAAAAGATAAGATATGAAAGAATTGCGCTTCGGTTGCAAATTGAAGAATGCTTAAACTCCTCAAAACAAGACATGTGTTGAACACCATGTTTATTTTAGAGTCTAGCTTGGCGGATCTTAGCTTCGAGAGAAAACTTGAAGAACAATTGAAGAATGAAAGGAATCCTTGATGAACCACCATGTAGAGCCTCCATGAAGAACTCCGGATAGGAAATGATAACATAAAAGAATTGAAGGTTTGAAGCGAACAAGATTGAAGCCTTACAATGATTAGATGGAGCTTCGCGATGATATAATTGAGAGATCTTGGAACTCCGGGAAAGTATGAAGCACTTGAACCAAGAATTTACTCATCGTGAACACACTCCGGAAGAATGAATCCGTCACTTGGATGAAGCAAGAATAAGAATTATGTTATGCGTATCCTTCTCCAATTTAAATTGATGACAAGCAATAGATTTGGCATACTACTTATTCTCGCAGAAAGGATTAAGAGAGATATAGCGCAAACTTGAGAAAAGACTTCAACGAACCTCCGGTAGGATTGGAAAGAACAAATGAATTGATATGATAACCAAGGAAGGGATCTCTTGAATGAACCACCGTAAGAATGGAAAATGAAAGTAGCAAAGGCACAATTCACCGGGAAGAATTGGAGAACGAATGAAGATACTTGAGGGGATTTGGATACATGAGAACGAAGATATCACGAGCAGACTAGAGAATACTTGAACGATGCACCGGTAAGATTGGAGAACGAGAGCTGAAAGCTCAGAATGAGTAAACCCGAAATGATGGCCTTCGGAGAATCAAACTGAAAAGACTCATGAATTGCTCTAGATGGATGAAAAGAATTCTCAAAATCAAAAACAATTATGATAGGATGGCATCAAGCTTGAACTACACATCTTTGGAAAAAACGGGTAAGATTTGGAGGAGAAACTCTTCTTCGGTCTTCAAATGCAGAGAATGACGATGAGAAACACCACCATGAATTGTTGAGGCATTCCGGAATGAAAAACAGAAAGGTTGAACCAACGATGAAAATAATGTGAAAGATCTTGGAGAAGGCATTTGACTGATGATAACTCTCTCTTATGTCAAACTTGAAAAAAAATTGAGAGTAACTCTGGAAAAAGAAGAGTTAGGTAAGCTCCTGGAAAAATACCTGTGGGTTAAGGACCACTCAAAAGATACACCGTTGAACGATTTTTAAGAGAAATTGCACCGGTTGAATTAAATAGCTTGTTTGAGATAACATCCTCGAAATAGCTTGAACGGATTAGGAGTGAAAACACGAATCTTCTGAGATATCTTCGGCACTCCAGAAAAATGAATAGTGAGAGGTGAATGATAAAGAGGTGCACCGGCATGAGAAAACATTTGAAACAAGGAAAAGGATATGATCAACACCAAAATATTGCATTGAAAACACCGAGGAAGATAAGAGAACAAAGAATGATAAACTTGAAGCTTCCTTTAGCATCTTCATGAGAATCACTGGATAAGAACACTGAAAGAAAGGAATGAAGAGACTTCACATCCATAAGATGGATACTTGATTAAGAAATCCGAGTCCTTGAAGAAACAAGGGTGGGAGGGTGGGAAAACAAAGGCAAGTTGGGCAGATGGAACAAACACCGTTGGGAAAACTGAGAGGTGGTCTTGCGAATGTTGACATGAATGGATCCACTTGAAGAGAAAGACATCGGTTGGGAAAGAATTGGCATGACCACCTTGATGATCAAGAAGGATTAATACTCTCATAGAAATATGAGAGCATCGCCTAGGAAAGGCATGGAATCAACACTTGACATTGAAGCAACTCGAATACCACAGACCAAAACAAAACAAAGGGTTGGCTTGCAGAATAAGCTAGAACAAACATATGGTAGACCCCATATCATATCAAGTGTCTGTTGGAAAGATATTCAAGTAGACACTTGAATTCCCACCTATAAACTCCCGAAACTTTCTGGTTATGCAATCAGGTGTTGGGGATACAGGGGAAGCATAATCTCTCACCCAAACTAACAATTCGTACATCTAGCTGTATCCATCCTTCAACACATAACCAAGAAACCTTCGGAAATCATGTACCTCAACCTTCGAAAAGCATCCGTTATACGAGTTATGGCAATACTCCCGAACTCCTGCCCCAGTACTGGGTGGCGTCGAGGTTATCTCACCAATAACTACATAAAAGAGATTTTCGATGTCGGCGAACTCAGGTATTCCAGAACTGCAACCATAAAATTGTGATGACAACTCCTCGGAGCTCAACTCCCCGAGACACTGCCACAACCCCTAAATGTTAGGAGGCACCAAGAACAATGTTCTTGTCACAAGACTATCAGAACGATTCCAAGATACCCACGTGATCCTAATTTTTTTCGTGAAATTTGAGGAGAGAAAAGTCAAAACTTCTATGTCAGGAGGCCTCACCAGAGCGACGAAGGGACCGAGGAGTAAAAAGAATCCTACTCTCCGATATATATAATCCTAAGACTCAAAACATTTTGTTCTAGACTCAACAACGTCAGCGATTCGATCAAGCAGGGGGCTCCTAAGTTGGTGATGGCTCTGATTACCAACTTGTTACACCCACAATGCGGCTATATCTCCCACGTGTCGGGGCACGACTTAGAGGCATAGATGCATGGTAGTTTTGTCGCAAGAGGGGTAATCTTCACACAATCCCATGTATTGAATAAGAAAGGGATAAAGACTTGGCTTACAATCGCCACTTCACACAAATAACAAGTTAAACATACATCATACAGAGTACAATCAAGGTCCGACTACGGAACCAAAATAAAAGAAGACAACCCCAAATGCTAGATCCCCGATCGTCCCAACTGGGCACCACTACTGATCATATGGAAAAGACACATAACAACGACCAAGGTCTTCATCGAGCTCCCACTTGAGCTCGGTTGCGTCACCTACACTGGTATCATCGGCACCTGCAATTGTTTGGAAGTATCTGTGAGTCACGAGGACTCAGCAATCTCACACCCGCGAGATCAAGACTATTTAAGCTTATGGGTAGGGTAAGGTAATGAGGTGGAGCTGCAGCAAGCACTAAGCACATATGGTGGCTAACATATGCAAATAAGAGCAAGAAGAGAAGCAACGCAACGGTCGTGAAGCTAGAAGTGATCAAGAAGTGATCCTGAAACTACTTACATACACGCATAACACAAGACCGTGTTCTCTTCCCAGACTCCGCCGAAAAGAGACCATCATGGCTACACACGCGGTTGATGCAATTTAATTAAGTGAAGTGTCAGGTTCTCTACAACCGGATATTAACAAATTCCCATCTGCCACATAACCACGTGCATGACTCTCGAAAGTTTATACCCTGCAGGGGTGTCCCAACTCAGCCCATCACAAGAACTCACGGTCAACGAAGGATATTCCTTCTCCCGAAAAGACCCGATCAGACTCGGGATTCCGGTTACAAGACATTTCGACAATGGTAAAACAAGACCAGCAAAGCCGCCCGATGTGCCGACAATCCCGATAGGAGCTTCACATATCTCGTTCTTAGGGAAACATCGGATGAGACATCCTACGAGTTAAACCATCCCTCAAGTTTCCCCGAGGTGGCCCCACAGTCTACTCAGTTCGGACCAACACTTAGAGAAGCACTAGCCCAGGGGGGGTGTTAAAATAAAGATGACCCTCAAGAGTGCGACTCCCAAGGGAAAAGTATAGGTGGTGGTGAGGCAAATGGTAAAACCAAGGTTGGGCCTTGCTAGAGGAGTTTTATTCAAGCAAACTGCCAAGGGGTTCCCATAACACCCAACCACGTAAGGAACGCAAAATCAAGGAACATAACACCGGCATGACCGAAACTAGGGCGGCAAGAGTGGAACAAAACACCAGGCATAAGGCCGAGCCTTCCACCCTTTACCAAGTATATAGATGCATTCATTAAAAATAATAGATATTGTGATATCCCAACATATCCATGTTCCAAACATGGAACAAACTTCAACTTCACGTGCAACTAGAAACGCTATAAGAGGGGATGAGCAAAAGCGGTAACATGGCCAAACAATGGTTTGCTAGGAAGGTGGGTGTAACGCCCGTATGTAACTTGCCATATTTGTATTCCAACTCTTGCCATTTTCGGCTCTAAGTTATGATATTCCTTCGTGGTTGGGTTTTGTTTTCGTTTTGTATTTTGTCCATGTCATGCATCTCATATCATGTCATCATGTGCATCGCATTTGCATACGTGTTCGTCTCATGCATCTGAGCATTTTCCTCGTTGTCCGTTTTGCATTCCGACACTCCTATGACCACCAGCACCCCCCTTTTGCCTCTTTTCGTGTGCGGGTGTTAAACGTTCTCGGGTTGGACCGAGATTTGCCAAGAGGCCTTGGTATACCACCGGTAGACCGCCTGTCAAGTTTCATACCATTTGGAGTCCGTTTGATACTCCAACGGTTAACCGAGGAACCGTAAATGCCTCGTGTGTGTTGCAGCCCAACACCCCTCCAAAGTGGCCCAAAACTCATCCAAACATCCGTCGCCGCCAGCTCCCTCCCGCGCAGCCCGCGCGCTCCTCCGCCGCTGATCCCGCGACCGCCGCCGCCAGTCTCCGCCCTGTGACCCTCGCCGCCGCCCGCGGGACCGCCTCGCCGCGGATCTGGTCGGGCTGGACCGGATCCGGCGCCCCCGAGCCAGGGCCGCCACCTCTCCCTCGTCTCCAGCCATCGTCCGACGTCGTCTCCGGCGAGATCCGACGCTGCCTCATTTTTCGTGCCCGGTGTCGTGGTTCTATGTCTGACAGTAATGTAGGGGGTAGGTATGGAGAGGCAAGATCTTAGCTATGGAGAAGTTGTAAGCACGCGAGGTTTACGAGTTCAGGCTCTTCTCGAGGAAGTAATAGCCCTACGTCTCGGAGCCCGGAGGCGGTCGACTGGATTATGCGTGTATGAATTACAGGGGTGCGAACCCTTCACACTGAGGAGGGGGTGGCTTATATAGAGTTCGCCGGACCCCTCCGGCCCTCAGTTATGCAGGGTTTCAAATACATTAAGGTTGGGCGTTACTGGTAACGCCCCTAATAAAGTGCTATGATGACCATAAAGGCTACTTAATAACCGGCCGTTAGCATGCGGAGTGCCTTTAGGTCTCCTGGCCGTCGAGTGGTTTAGTCTTGGTCGAGTGTCTTCGAGTCTGTCGAGTGGAACACCTCCAAGTCGATTGAAAGGTGATTTCTTCTAGAGATGTCCTTGGGTAGGGCAGTTTGGACAGGTCCATGACCCTACCCTAGGTACATAGCTTCGTCATTAGCCCCTGAATGGATCGAGGTTTGAGTGGGGAAGGAGTTGAGAATTTTCCCGACTCATTTTCATGCCATGAGCATATCTGGTTTCGGATCAATGAACCTGAGTGATGACAGCAACTTCCTTTTCAGTCGCCTTGATCCATTCTTAGCTTTTTGTCGAGTGAGTTTCTTTACTTGAAAGGCTCCGAGTGACGGTGCAGAGGAGATCTTCGGTCTGACAAGTTGTTCTGCTGCCCGCAGATTTTGCGGGATCTGAATTTTGGGAAGCGCGCGGGACGGGGGAGGCCGCAGTAATCGGATGGGATAGAGCGGAGCCGCCTCGATCCCCGTGCCACCTTTTTCGCCACGTATCGCGCGTGTGATTGTAACGGGATTTGACAGGGCCGCCCGGGCCTACCAGTCAGCCACTCAGAAGCGGCCTCATATAAGGCGTCGGACCGGGGTCTCTTCGAACAGTGCGTCCCCATTATCTCTTCTCCTCTTCACGCTCCCTCGCCGCGCTCGCTCTCGCCCCAGCGCCACCGCTCCGTACGCGTTTCGCCGGCGATGATGGGGAAGGAGAAGACGGCGGCTCTAGAGCGGCCGAAGAAGGCGACGGCGAGGTCGAAGGGGAAGGCGACCAGTCGGGGCGGATCCTCCTTGCGAGCCGGCCTGCCGAAGGGCTAGATCCAGGGTGACTGGATCCGCTCAACGATCACCCAAGAAGACCTCGACGACCTAGCCGAAGGAGGGCTGATCCCCTATGAATCGGCGCGGCTTCCGGGTAAGGAATCCGAGCCGCAACCTCGGGAGGGTGAGCGCGTTCTCCTTGCCACCCATGTCGACCGTGGATTTTCCTTGCCTCCTCACCCTTTCTTTCGGGGATTTCTGAACTTCTTTGGGGCACAACTCCACCACTTCACTCCCAACACAATCATTTATCTCGCCACTTTTGTTTCTCTGTGTGAGAATTTCCTAGGTTGTCGGCCTCACTGGGGCCTTTTCAAGCACATTTTCAGTTGTCGCTCCCAGACAGTGAAAAAGGCTAATCCGAGTGACGAGAGGACTCAAGTGATTCAGATGTGCGGGGGTCTTGGTGTCCAGATGAGAGGGAAAAGCTCCTTTCCGGCCATGATTCTTCCCGACTCAGTTCGCGGATGGCAGTCGACCTGGTTTTACTGCAAAGACCAGTCGATGCCAGGGCAGTCGACTGGCCTCCCTCCTTTCACCATGGACCGAGTGAGGAAATCCTCCCCTTTGAAGGTGTTCCCGGAGGAGAAGGCGCAGGTGAGGGTGCTGGTAGAGCGAGTGGTCCAGCTTATCCGTGACGGGGTCACCGGTATGGATCTCTTGGAGGTCTTCCTTCAGCGGTGCATCCAGCCTCTTCAAGCCCGAGACCATCCGATGTGGATGTATTCGGGTCTTGAAGACTCCACTCAGATTCACCCGGAGGAGGTCGATGACGACACACTGGAGAAGTGGCTGTCGGGCATGACCGGGAACAAGGATATCCCCAGGGGAGCCAGGAGAGTTCCTCCATTCGACCGGTCTCATGTACCAGAGAAGGTCCGATTCTGAGCTTTTGTTTGTAATCTGAATTCACTCGCGCAGTTGCCTATACTGAGTCGACTGACTTTGTTCTTCCTGCTTTCTTTCAGGCCATTATTGAAATGTATTCAATGCCCAACGGAGAACAAGAGCAGGACCCGGAAGGAGAGGCGAGCGGCGGCGACAGTGGCGAATGGGATTCTGACGGTGGAGGGGATGAAGAAAGCGACGATCCAAGCAAGGAGGAAGAAGTCGAGTCGCCTCCTCGCAGGGAGAGGCGGTCCAAACTTGACCAAGAACGACCGAGCGCCCGTGAAAAGGTGATTGCTCAAGCTGGTCAGTCTTCAAAGCGTCCTCGGACCTTTTCGCCAACTCCGACTGAAAAAGCGTCAAAGCATCCCAAAGTCGCAGAGCCGAAGCTTCGGAAGGCATTGCCGAAGATTAAGATTGACATCCCCATCGCTTCCGCGTGAGTGTCTCCCTTCATATTTACTCGATGCCCTGTGCTGTTTGTTTTTCTTGTTTTAACCGGACGAACTTTGGAACCGTCAACGCTGCTACTTCCGGGACCTCAGCTTACAGGGACGATGATGAGGTGATGGAGGATGCGGCCACTTCTAATCTGGGTATGATTTCTGCCATACTGTCTTTATTTTGGTCGATTCAACTACAATGTGTACCATTGGGTGATGTGATTTTGTTGATTGAACTTTGAACAGACCCTAACATTATTGACCTCCCTGATGATGATGATGATGAAGAGCCCGAGAGGCCTTTGACAAGGAAAAATAGGCAAGCTCCTGCGAGCGAGGTGCCACAATCGACGCCGAGGGCGGAGCCAGTCGTTCAGGACGCTGGTGATGCCAATCGGGGTTCTGTTACCTTAGCCGTGCCATTGTCGAGTGCCTTGCCTTCCTCGTTGACTGCTCAGGCCCCTGTCGACCCGCTTTCAGTTTTTGTGACCCATCATGTCCCAGAGGACGAGGTGAATGCTGCCAGGGAAGCCATATGCCAGGCGGGCATTATGATGGAGAAGATGAAGATGGTGCGGGACGCCAGCCAAGCCGCCTACGATGCCAGCTCGGCTCTCCAGAGCAACGTTCAGGTTAGTTGGTCGCCGCTTGTTCTGTTAGGATATGCTATCTGAAGACTCTTTCCGAAAATCTTTGCATCTGTACACCCACTGGGTGCGTCGATTGAATTTTTGAACTAGTGGGGGCACGCTGAGTGCACCCACTGGGTGTAGTCCCCGAGACTACGGTGGACTGCTGGCAGTCGACTGTAGTCTTTGTATTTTGTCGAGTGTAAACCGAACTGGTAGTTTGTCTCTTCCACTCGATCTGGTCGAGTGGGATCAGAACCGGTGGGGGCACGCCAAGTGCACCCACTGGGTGTAGTCCCCGAGACCGCGGTCGACTGCTGGCAGTCGACTGTGGTCTGAGTTCTACTTTTTCTCTCTTTTTTTAACTCCCTGCACTCGACTCCGGCGGGCCGGTCGAGTGGGATCAGAACCGGTGGGGGCACGCAAAGTGCACCCACTGGGTGTAGTCCCGAGACTATGGTGGACTGCGGGCAGTCGACCGTAGTCTTAGTACTTAATGTCTTTATCGTTTTTTGCTGTAAAATAACTTCTCTCCTTTGATTTCAGAAATCTTGTGGTCTTGGAGCTCGCTTTGCTGACTTGGAGAAACAGCAGATCCAACTGAACCTTGACTTGGAGCTGGCCAAGACAGAGCTGCAAAAGGTCAAGGACGGCGCCACTAGTAAGACGAGTTTGTTGACTGGTCTGTCTTAGGCTTGAGTACCCTTCCGCTCTTTCTGAATCAAGCATCGTTTCTTTGCAGAAAAACTGAGAGAAGCTCTGGCGAAGAAGGATCAGGATTTGGCTGCTGCTCGAAAGGAAGCTGATGACAGAACCGCTCTGGCTGAACAGAAACTGGCTTCGGTCGGCCAGTTGGAAGAAGAGAATACCAAGCTGAAATCTGCTCTGAACGAAGCCAACAAGGAGTGCTCGTGCTGGAAGAAGGAGAACCTCAACCTGGGCGAGAAGATGGAAGGCATCGCTTGCAGGAGGGACGATCTGGAGAGCTATCTAAGGAGCCTTGCCAAGAAGTTGTTCATCAAGCTTGAAGGTGCACATTTTGTTCCGACTGATTTTTTTTCTTGTGTCGACTCAGCGTACGAAAATCGACTTATCCTTGGATCGTGAATGCAGAGTTTTGTTAGAACTTCGAGGAGGAGACTGGGTGGATCGAACCAGGTTTGGATCCAATCAATTCTCCCGTGAAAGATGAAACTGCCATGAATCTGCTCCGACTGGAATCCCGCATCGACGGTGCTGTGGACTACATGGGTCGACTGAAGGTCGCCATATCGCGGACCGACCCGGCACTTTGGCCAGAGGCCATGCTCCAAAATGATCTTGAGTCCCTGATGACTCGACTTAACGAAATCCCTGACCGAGTGCAGGAGTGGAAGAAGTCTTCTGCCCGGTGTGGCGCTGATGTGGCTGTGTCTTTGGTTTGCGTCCATTGCAAGGAGGTGCGACAAGATAAGCTGGCAGCAATCAAGGTCGCCAACACCCAGAAGCATGACTTCCGATCTTTTATGGAGACTTTCATCGCTGCGGCCACTCGGATCGCCGACGACGTCGACTTAGACGAGCTCGTCGAGCCTGCTAGTCCTCCTCCCGCGGAGTGAACAAACTTTTATGCCTCACCTTAAATTTGCCTCGGAATGCCGAGTGGTTTTTGTAACCGTTAAACTCTTTCGGGCTAAATGCCCGAGCACTTCGATCTGTGGTCCGGAACCTTTAGGATTTACCTGAACTTGGTTTATCGTTGAATATCTTCATGAATCCCCTGCCGAGTGAACTCGTTCTTCATTCGAGACAACTTTTGTATTTGTAGCACAGCTCCGAAGGAGAAGGTGGCAGTAGTCCTGCACCTCGTCGTCCTTGCGGAGTGGGATGGAGCGCACGTTGTATTTGTGGCGAAGCTCTCGAGGGGAAGGCGGCAGTCGACCCGCACCTCGTTACTGCAGAGCGGGATGGAGCGCACATTGTATTTGTGGCGTAGCTCCCTCGGAGAAGGTGGCAGTTGACCTGCACCTCGTCGTCCTTGAGGATTGAGATGTGTTTCGTACATAGGCGAGTACTAGACTGCAGCTAAGCTCCCGAGTGGGAGGTTTGCTCTCCACTCGGTAGGATTTTTTCAAACTTAGGTGAGTGCCGGACTACAGCTAAGTCTCCGAGTGAGAAAACTTAGGCGAGTACTGGACTGCAGCTAAGCCCCCGAGTGGGAGGATTGCTCTCCACTCGGTAGGATTTTTTCAAACTTAGGCGAGTGCCGGACTGCAGCTAAGTCTCCGAGTGAGAAAACTTAGGCGAGTACTGGACTGCAGCTAAGCCCCCGAGTGGGAGGATTGCTCTCCACTCGGTAGGATTTTTTAATACTTAGGCGAGTGCCGGACTGCAGCTAAGTCTCCGAGCGAGAGAACTTAGGCGAGTACTGGACTGCAGCTAAGCCCCCGAGTGGGAGGATTTCTCTCCACTCGGTAGGATTTTTAAATACTTAGGCGAAACGGGTTCGCAGCTAAGCCCCCGAGTGAGAGGTTGGCTCACCACTCGGTAGGATATTATTTTTACAAACTTAGGCGAAGCGGATTCACGACTAAGCCACCCACTGGGGGATTTCTTACGCAAACAAAAACAATAACAATCACTGGGAAAATTATAACGCTCTTGTCTTTGATAAATAAACTACAGGAGTTTTTTCTTATTACATCTCATCCGAGTGAGAATTCAAGTATAAAAGGGGCGGAGTAGCTCCGCATTCCAGGCTCGTGGCTCATCAATCTGGCGATCGACAATGTAGAGGTGGTACGCTCCATTGTGGAGGACTCTGGTGACTATGAAGGGGCCTTCCCAAGTAGGAGCGAGTTTGTGTGGTTTTTGCCAATCCACGCGGAGGACTAAGTCTCCTTCTTGGAAGGCTCGACTCTTCACATTTCTGGCATGGAATCGACGCAAGTCTTGCTGATAGATGGTCGATCGGACCATGGCCATTTCTCTTTCTTCTTCCAGGAGGTCGACTGCGTCCTGCCACCTGATGGAAGCTCATCGACCCACGCACGTGCAGCGTGCTTGAGATCGTGCATCAATCAAGGTTTCATTCCTTTGAGAATTAGGCCGTTTTCTCTTTCCGCTTGTCCATTCGACTGAGGGTGAGCGACCGAAGCATAGTAGACTCATGTGCCCTGAGAGGCGCAAAAGGCCCTGAATTTGTCGGAATCAAAGTTTGACCCATTGTCAATGATGATGCTATGCGGAACTCCATATCTGATTATCAACTCTCTGATGAAACTGATAGCAGTGCAAGCATCAAGATTCTTGATAGGCTTGGCTTCAATCCATTTGGTGAACTTGTCGACTGCTAATAGCACATGAGTGAAGCCGCTCCTGCCCATTTTCAGTGGTCCAACCATGTCCAGCCCCCAAACAGCGAAGGGCCAGACAAGTGGAATGGTTTTCAGAGCTGACGCGGGCTTGTGCGACATATTGGAGTAATACTGACATCCTTCACATTTGTCGATTATCTCTTTTGCCATTTCATTGGCCCTTGGCTTGTAGAATCCCGCTCGGTATGCTTTAGCCACAATGGTCCGAGAGGACGCATGATGACCACAGGTCCCTGAGTGGATATCATCAAGGATAATCTGACCTTCTTCTGGTGTTATACACTTCTGACTGACTCCAGTCGCACTGTCTCTATACAACTGTCCCTTTATGACTATAAAGGCCTTGGATCGACGGACGATCTGTCGAGCCTCTTCTTCGTCCTCTGGGAGTTCTTTCCTTAGGATGTACGCGATGTACGGTACTGTCCAGTAGGGAGTGATGACCAAGACTTCCATGATCAGGTCGACCACAGCTGGAACTTCAACTTCAGTCGGATCCGTGGCACTTTTTGGCTGCGGGGCCTCTTTAGTGAAGGGATCCTCCTGAACTGATGGTGTGTGGATGTGTTCCAAAAACACATTGCTAGGAATGGCTTCTCTTTTGGAACCTATTTTTGCCAAATCATCAGCTGCTTGATTTTTCAGTCGGGGTATGTGATGAAGCTCTAACCCCTCGAATTTCTTCTCCAGCTTTCTCACTGCATTGCAATAACCAGTCATGGCTGGACTTCTGACGTCCCATTCCTTCATCACCTGATTAACCACCAAATCTGAGTCGCCGTAGACCATGAGGCGACGGATGCCGAGTGAAATGGCCATGCGCAACCCATATAAAAGTGCTTCATATTCCGCCTCGTTATTGGAGGAATCAAAGTGGATTTGAAGAACATATTTGAGCTTATCTCCTCGGGGGGAGACCAACACCACCCCGGCACCGGAACCATTCAACATTTTGGAACCGTCGAAGAACATGGTCCAATGCTCCGAGTGAACCTGAGTCGGCGGTTTCTGTTCAATCCACTCGGCGATGAAATCTGCTATTGCCTGGGACTTGATAGCCTTCTTTGCCTCAAACTTGATATCTAGAGGAAGGAGTTCAATCGCCCATTTTGCCACTCGACCAGTTGCATCTCTGTTATGCAGGATCTCTAACAATGGAGCGTCGCTGACGACTGTAATGGAATGATCAGAGAAGTAGTGAGCAACTTTCTTTGTGGTCATATAAATCCCATATACAAGCTTCTGATAATGAGGATATCTTTGCTTCGACGGGGTCAAAACTTCAGAAATATAATATACTGGGCACTGAACTTTGAAGGCTTTTCCTTCTTCTTCCCGCTCGACCGTAAGTACCATACTGACGACTTGTCCCGTGGCTGCGATGTAAAGCAGCAAAGGCTCCTTGCTGATTGGGGCAGCAAGCACCGGCTGGGTGGAGAGCAGAGCTTTGAGCTCTGCAAACGCTGCATCAGCTTCGGGAGTCCACTCGAACTTGTCGGACTTCTTCATCAATTGGTAAAGAGGCAATGCCTTTTCACCGAGACGAGATATGAATCGACTTAAAGCGGCCAAGCAACCAGTAAGCTTCTGGACGTCGTGCACTCGCACAGGACTTTTCATTCGGAGTATAGTACCGACTTTTTCTGGATTGGCGTCGATTCCCCGTTCGGAAACGAGAAAACCGAGTAATTTTCCGCCAGGAACTCCGAATGTGCACTTCGATGGATTAAGCTTGATATCATACCTCCTGAGGTTGGCAAAGGTTTCAGCAAGGTCAGCCAGCAGGTCGGAACCCTTCCGTGACTTGACCACAATGTCATCCATGTATGCTTCCACATTCCGACTGATTTGAGTGAGCAAACACTTCTGAATCATCCTCATGAATGTGGCTCCAGCATTCTTGAGGACAAACGGCATGGTAACATAACTGAAGCACCCAAATGGAGTGATGAAAGCTATTTTGATCTTGTCAGGTCCATACAGACGGATCTGATGCTACCCGGAATAGGCGTCTAAAAAAGACAGTCGCTCACATCCCGCAGTCGAGTCGACTATCTGATCGATGTGGGGGAGAGGAAAATGATCTTTCGGGCAGGCCCGATTGATATGTTTAAAGTCAATGCACATGCGAAGTGACTTGTCCTTCTTGGGGACCATGACAACGTTGGCGAGCCACTCAGAGTGGTAGATTTCTCGGATGAACTCCGCTGCTAAGAGCCAAGCCACCTCCTCGCCAATAGCCTTTCTCTTCTGGACGGCGGACCATGGGAGATGTTCCTTGATAGGTTTTACTTTTGAGTCGACTCTTAGGCGGTGCTCAGCCAGCTCCCTGGGAACACCCGGCATGTCAGAAGGCTTCCATGCGAAAATGTCCCAGTTCTCACGGAGGAACTGGATGAGCGCTTCTTCCTATTTGGAGTCGAGTGTTGTTGAGATATGAGTTGGAGCAGCGCTGGGATCGGTCGGGTGGATGTGAGCTGTCTTCGTTTCGCCAGACGACTGAAAAGCTGATTCTGTAGCGGGCTTCTTGGCTCGCAACAAATCACTCGGGTCTGCAGTCTTCTGGTATTCCTGCAGCTCTACCACTGCCATCTGAGCATCAGCGATCTTTGAACCTTTCTGAAAACATTCTTCCGCTTTCTTCCGATTGCCCGTAATAGTGATCACACCTTTGGGGCCAGGCATCTTCAATTTGAGATACACATAACATGGTCGGGCCATGAAGCATGCATAAGCCGGCCTGCCCAAAATAGCGTGATAGGCACTCTGGAAGTCTACAACTTCAAACGTCAACTTTTCTTTGCGGTAATTCTTGGAATCACCGAAAACCACATCAAGAGTAATCTGGCCGAGTGATTCAGCCTTCTTCCCAGGAATGACTCCATGGAAACTCATGTTGCTGGTACTGAGTCTGGACATCGGAATGCCCATCCCTTTCAACGTCTCAGCATATAATATGTTCAAACCACTGCCACCATCCATCAAGACTTTGGTCAGTCGAGTGCCTTAACAAACTGGGTCGACCACCAAAGCTTGCCTCCCAGGGGTGGCAATGTGCGTTGGGTGATCAGACCAGTCGAATGTTATGGCAGTCTGAGACCACTTCAGATAACTGGGTGTCGCCGGAGCAACGATATTCACCTCTCGGTTGATAACTTTCAGTCGACTTTTGCTTTCAACATCAGCAAAAATCATCAGGGTGGAATTGACCTGGGGGTATCCATTGTCACTATCTTCCTTGTCCTCAACCTTGTCCGACTCCTTTTCCTTATCCTTGGGCTGCTTGCCCTGGAACTGCTGGATCAAGAGTCGACACTGTCGAGTGGTATGTTTCGGGTAAATGAAGTTACCCTCTTCATCTTTCTTGGTGTGGACGAGACATGGTAAATCCAACACATCATTTCTGTCCTGGTCTTTAACTTTCTTGGGGTTCCAAGGTCCTTTGGGTTTCCCTTTAAACTTTCCTGGGTTTACGGCCAAGGCTTCCCAGGAGCAGCTAGCTCGACTTTCTGCTTCTGTTTCTGATTGGAATTTCCTCCGGTTTCTTGAGCGACTGACTTGAGCTTGCCACTCCTGAGTCGATCCTCATCTTCACCATTAGCGTACTTGGTGGCAATCTCCATCATCTGATTCAGAGATATATCTCTGGTCCGACCGAATTTCAGATTCAGTTCTCTGTACTTGACGCCTTCTTTGAAGGCACATACTGCTTGGTAGTCAGGCACGTTCTCTACCGTGTGATGTAACGTGATCCATCTCTGGATGTAATCCCTCAAAGTTTCATTCGGCTTCTGCACGCAAGACCGCAGTTCCGTCAGCCCTGCCGGTCGCTTGCATGTTCCTTCAAATGTGGTGACAAACACTCGGGCGAGATCTTCCCAAGTGTAAATGCTGCTGGGTGCTAACTGGTTCAGCCACGCTCTGGCCGAGCCCTCCAACATGAGAGGCAGGTGCTTCATGGCCACTTCATCATTGCCGCCGCCAATCTGGACGGCCACTCGGTAGTCTTCAAGCCAAGTATCGGGCTTGGACTCTCCAGTGAACTTGCTAACTCCAGTCGCCAACCTGAAGTTGGGAGGAATCACAGCGGCCCTGATGGCTCTACTAAAGCACTCTGGCCCCGAAACATGTGCTCTACTGCTGGTAGGTGCGTCTCTGTCGTGACCTTCTCGATGAGCTCTGTTCCTGTCGACCAAACCTTGAACGAGAATGGATCTCGCATCAAAGCCTGGCTCCCTGGAGTCGACTGGAATCCTTCGCCCAACACTACGAGGGCGCCTGTCATCCTGCTGTCGAGGCGCATACGACCCGCTCCTCGGGGGAGGGGTGGGCACTCAACGTCGATCATCACGATCGAATCAGTGATCATATTGCTCACGGTTCCCGTACTGATTATGCCGGTCCCCATGTCCCTCATGCCTCGGGGGCGATCTTGGGCTACGAGCCAACTGGACCGTGTCTGCAGCAACGGATCTGCTGTGAATCCTGTTCCGCGACTGAGAAACAGCGGAATTCTGGTCTCCTGCTACCCGGAGTAACGCTCTGATCTGCAGCAAGCCTCTACCAGCCTCTGACTGGGAAGGCTGAATCGACTCTGCTATACGGGTTGCAGCTGCTAAATTCTGAATCGGAGTTCGATATACCTGCGGGGGCGGGAAGAGCTGACGTCGACTAGATTCGGGAACCCATTGTCGCGCACGCTCGTCGAGTGCTCACTGGAGGTTCTCCAGTCGAGTGCGCTCGGCCAAGTTTTCTAGGCGCGCGTCCTCCAAGGCACGAGCCTCAGGGGTTTCTCCGACGATAGGAGTGTGCAGCGCATCCATGTTCCGGCGACAAAGTTCTTCTCTCTGCAGCGACGTGAGAGGCTCAGGGAGATATTCCTCATGGGGACGCGACGGGTCGCCTCCACACGCGCCTCCATCGGTGCGGGGAAAACCGGGAGGACTGGGCGGTCCATCGACCATCAGAATCTCTGCCGCCGGATCACTGCTGTCACACTCGGATGCGGTCTCTGAAGAGCCAGTCGACAGATCAAACAGGCCGTAGAGGGATTCATCGGGCTCGATCGCCGTGACTTGAGGGGTGGCCGACTGGCATGCCACCGCGTGTCTCACCCACCGCTGAATTCTTGACCGACCGGAGCGCTTGCGCCGGCGGGAAACAGGGAGGGAGGACAGCACAGGAGCCGACCGATAGTGGGTCGACGGTTGCCGCAAAAGGACGCCGCGGATACACGCGCGGAAGTGCGTCGCCCCGCGGACAGGGAGCACGTCCACGTCGAGCGGAGCCTCCTGAAGCCAAGCGGAGTCATCGGCGATGAACGTGAGCGCGCCGAGACGGATCTCGCGGCCCTCCACCAAAACTCCGCTGGAAACCATGATGATTTGGATCGGAAAAGATCGCAACTCCTCCAACAAATCGCTAAAACACCTGCTCCACGGTGGGCGCCAACTGTCGTGGTTCTAAGTCTGACAGTAATGTAGGGGGGTAGGTATGGAGAGGAAAGATTGATTCCACTCGACAGACTCGAAGACACTCGAGGACATCTCTAGAAGAAATCACCTTTCAATCGACTTGGAGGTGTTCCACTCGACAGACTCAAAGACACTCGACCAAGAAGCGATCACTCGACCAAGACCAAACCACTCGATGGCCAGGAGACCTAAAGGCACTCCGCATGCTAACGGCCGGTTATTAAGTAGCCTTTATGGTCATCATAGCACTTTATTAGGGGCGTTACCAGTAACGCCCAACCTTAATGTATTTAAAACCCTACATAACTGAGGGCCGGAGGGGTCCGACGAACTCCATATAAGCCACCCCCCTTCTCAGTGTAAAGGGTTCGCACCCCTGTAATGCATACACGCATAATCCAGTCGACCGCCTCCGGGCTCCGAGACGTAGGGCTATTACTTCCTCCGAGAAGGGCCTGAACTCGTAAACCTCGCGTGCTTACAACTTCTCCATAGCTAAGATCTTGCCTCTCCATACCTACCCCCCTACATTACTGTCAGACTTAGAACCACGACACCCGGGCCCGGGTCAACCCTAGATCCGGAGGTGATTTTTCTTCAAAGTCCCCGCATTTGTAATTTTTTCAGGCCATGTTCATCGCATCATCACTCCGCATCCATAGCTTCGTTGTGCGCGTGTGATATATCAAATTGTTCATTAGGATGTCCTCTTCATTTAATTCCATTGCACCATCCTTGTTTGAGTCCATCTTGATTCCCTAAATGCTGTTGCAAGAGTGCTACAAAATGTTAGTTCCTAATTCTTATCAGTTTATGAGTATTTGTCATTTTTGCCATGATTAATGTGTGCCTCCGATGAACTTGAGCCCTACATGTGTTTTGGGCTATGCCATGCCATCTTTACAGGGGTGTATGCCATGTATTTTTGTGATCAATGTGGTGACTAGCACAATCATGCAAAGTAGCTCTCGTGATGTTGCTGATTTCAGGGACTTCGAATTCTTCCATGTCATTTCCCTGATGTTATTTTTATGCCATGTATTCATGTTGCTACAGTGTGATCCATGCCTCTTTTGAGCATGTTCAGTAAGGATGATTTTGAGATATTTTTGTGTTCTATCCATCCATGACTTTGTTTACAATTATGGAGTACCCTAGAATGACACAATCTTGCACTACTTTTGCTATAAAATGTTCTTGACAGATTGGTTACGTGTTAATCAATTTTGCCAAGGTTGTTGTAGTTGATCCATGCATGCTATGAGATTGTTCTTACCATGTTTAGCTTCTTGAACATGTATTCTTGCTGGGTGTATGCTTAGTTTGTCATGCAATGCCTGGTGGTGAGTACATCGAGCTTGCAAACATGCCTACGTAACTCTGTTTTTGCCATGTCCAGTTTTCTGTAAAGTCTGAATCTGTTAACGAAACTTGCTATGTTTACATGGGTGCCATCATATCTTCTGATCCTTTTTGGCTTATGGTCAGTAAGGGACTTTTGTTATATACTTTGAGTAGATTCATTCCATGCCTTGCTTTGCTATGATCTGATCCTGTAGCATGTTGTTATATTGCTCTAAACATTGCTTCCTGATGTTAATTCCCGGCATGTTATTTTCACTAAGTCTGTGAAGCTGATATCTTTTGCACTTTTGCCATGCTTGTTGAACCTGCTATTATGTGATTTAGCCGTAGCTCAGTGTTCATCTTTTGTCAAGCATCTTGAGTGGATCACTGCCATGTGCTTTGTTGCTATGTTAGAGTGCAGTAGCTTATTTTCTTGTTGCATTTTAGATGGCATCATGCTGTTAATCGCAGAATAGTGCCATTATTGTTTTGCTTGCCATTTGCAAACCGTGCATCCGATTTCGGTGATCTTTATATCGATTTCGACCGAAATCAACTCATATTTCCAGCGGCACTCTTGGTTTGCCAAGTTGAGGCCTGGTTCAATCTTTTCCTTTCGGAGCACGCATATGCATTGCATATGACATCCCGCATATCATGCCATGTTTTGCATCATGTTGCTTGCGCATTGCACCGTGGTTGATTGTGTTTGCCTTTGCTAGTGTTATTGCCTTGGGTAGAGCCGGGAGATGAGTACGTGATCGAGGAACCTGTTGCGTATGCTTACGAGGATCAAGCTTACGTCAACTCGGAGAACTTTGCAGGCAAGATGAGCATACCCTCGAAATCACTTCTATCTTTGCTTGCTAGATGCTCGCTCTATTGCTATGCCTATGCTGC
Organism: Triticum urartu; assembly: GCF_003073215.2. Classification (NCBI taxonomy): domain Eukaryota; kingdom Viridiplantae; phylum Streptophyta; class Magnoliopsida; order Poales; family Poaceae; genus Triticum; species Triticum urartu. The sequence goes on along the minus strand of NC_053025.1, from coordinate 398,553,236 downwards.
GATACTTAACACCTGATGTATCATGCCTCCCATATTGCCATGTCAAACCTCTAACCCACCTTGTCCTAGCAAACCGTTGTTTGGCTATGTTACCGCTTTGCTCAACCCCTCTTATAGCGTTGCTAGTTGCAGGTGAAGATTGGAGTTTGTTCCTTATTGGAACATGTTTATTGTTGGAATATCATTCTTATATCTTGCTTACTTTAATGCACCTATATACTTGGTAAAGGGTGGAAGGCTCGGCCCTATGCCTGATGTTTTGTTCCACTCTTGCTTCCCTAGGTTCCGTTATACCGGTGTTATGTTCCTTGATTTTGCGTTCCTTACGCGGTTGGGTTATAATGGGAACCCCTTGACAGTTCGCCTTGAATAAAACTCCTCCAGCAAGGCCCAACCTTGGTTTTACCATTTGCTACCTAGACTTTTTCCCTTGGGTTTCACGGACTCAAGGGTCATCTTTATTTTAACCCCCCCCGGGCCAGTGCTTCTCTAAGTGTTGGTCTAACCTGAGCGATGTCCGGCGCCCCCTGGGCAACCAGGGTCTATGCCAACCCGACGTTTGGCTCATCCGGTGTGCCCTGAGAACGAGATATGCGCAGCTCCTATCGGGATTTGTCGGCACATTCGGGTGGCTTTGCTGGTCTTGTTTTACCATTGTCGAGATGTCTTGTAACCGGGATTCCGAGTCTGATCGGGTCTTCCTGGGAGAAGGAATATCCTTCGTTGACCATGAGAGCTTGTGATGGGCTAAGTTGGGACACCCCTGCAGGGATTTGAACTTTCGAAAGCCGTGCCCGCGGTTATGGGCAGATGGGAATTTGTTAATATTCGGTCGTAGAAAACCTGACACTTAACTTAATTAAAATGGATCAACCACGTGTGTAGCCGTGATGGTCTCTTTTCGGCGGAGTCTGGGAAGAGAACACGGTCTCGTGTTATGCTTGAACGTAAGTAGTTTTAGGATCACTTCTTGATCTTTGTAGCTTCTCGACCGTGCTTTGACTTCTCTTCTCTCTCTCATTTGCGTATGTTAGCCACCATATATGCTAGTGCTTGCTGCAGCTCCACCTCACTACCTTTTTCCTACCCATGAGCTTACATAGTCTTGATCGCGAGGGTGTGAGATTGCTGAGTCCCCATGACTCACATATCACTTCCAAAACCATATGTAGGTGCCGACGATGCCATTCGAGGGGATGCGACTGAACTCAAGTGGGAGTTCGATGAGGACTCGGGACGTTACTACGTTTCCTTTCTAGACGATCAGTACTGGAGCCCAGTTGGGGCGATCGGGGATCTTATGCATTTGGGGTTGTCTTTTGTTTTGGTTCTGTAGTCGGACCTTGATTGTATTCTGGATGATGTAATGCTATATTTATGTATTGTGTGAAGTAGTGATTGTAAGCCAACTCTGTATCTCCTTCTTATTCAGTACACGGGATGTGTAAAGATTACCCCTCTTGTGACATGCCTACAATGCGGTTATGCCTCTAAGTCGTGCTCCGACACGTGGGAGATATAGCCGCATCGTGGGTGTTACAAGTTCGTAATCAGAGCCTTCCCCGACTTAGGAGCCCCCTGCTTGATCGAATCGTTGGCGTTGTTGAGTCTAGAAAAATGTTTTGAGTCTTATAGGATTATATATATCGGAGAGTAGGATTCTTTTTACTCCTCAGTCCCTTCGTCGCTCTGGTGAGGCATCCTGACGTAGAGTTTTGACTCTTCTCTTCTCAAATTTCACTAAATTGTTTTTAGGATCATGTGGGTATCTTGGAATCGTTCCGATGGTTTTGTGACGAGAACATTGTTCTTGGTGCCTCCTGACATTTAGGGGTTGTGGCAGTGTCCCGGGGAGTTGAGCTCCGAGGTGTTGTCGTCACAATTTTATCGTTGCAGTTCTGGAATACCTGAGTTTTGCCGACATCGAAAATCTCTTTTATGCAGTTGTTGGTGAGATAACCTCGACGCCACCCAGTACTAGGGCGGGAGTTCGGGAGTATTGCCATAACTCGTATAACGGATGCTTTTCGAAGGTTGAGGTAAATGATTTCTGAAGGTTTCTTGGTTATTTGTTGAAGGATGGATACAGCTAGATGTAGGATTTGCTAGTTTTGGGTGAGATATTATGCTTCCCCTGTATCCCCAACACCTGATTGCATAACCGGAAAGTTTCGAGAGTTTCATAGGTGGGAATTCATGTAGCTCTAGTATTTCTTCCGTAAATATTTGGTTTGTGATTGGGTAATCCTTACCAATTATTTGTTCATGTCCGTACCTTGTTGTTTTATTCATCTACCTCTATATAAGTGGCTTCTCAATTTATGGAAGTGTGATAATTTACTTTGGAATTCATTCGTTCATCCTTGTTCGAATGTTAAGGCTATATGTTGCAATTTCAATCCATTTGATTCAGCTTGAATATATGTCTTTCAAGATGCTAACGGATGTCACCCTCTTCAGGATGGCTCCTCCAATGCGTCAGAATCCGGAACCTCTGCCACCACCTCCACCTCCGGAGGCATGGCAAGCTGTGATGGCTGCTGCCAACGCCAACACGCAGCTGATTATGCAACTCTTGCAAGAGCGCAACCAAGGAAATCAAGGCCATGGCAACAATCAAACTCAGTTTGCTACCCTCAACCAGTTCCTCGCAAACCAGCCGAAGTCTTTCAGTAACTATGTCGAGGCCACAGACGCTGACGATTGGCTCGCGGATATCTGCAAACATTTTGAGTGTAGCAACGTCAGGCCTGAGGACTTTGTCAAGTTTGCTTCGTTCCAACTCAAAGACCAAGCTGCTGAGTGGTATCAACAATACAAAGATTCCAGAGGAGGTTGTGTGATTACCTGGGATGATTTCCGCCAAGACTTCAAAGCTCACCACATTCCTCAAAGTGTTGTTGAGAGTAAGCATGAGGAGTTCCGCAATCTGAAGCAAGGCAGCTTGTCTGTTTACCAATACAACATCATGTTCCAGAGGCTCGCTCGCTTCGCTAAACAAGACGTCCCTGATGAGAAGAGCATGATTTAGCAGTTCAGAGGTGGCCTCAGAGAAGATCTGCAACTAGCCCTCATGCCTTTTGAGCCGAAAAAGTATGATGAGTTCTACAATATGGCATTAAAGCAAGAGGCTGCTCAGCTCAAGTGCGATGCTTCCAAGAAGAGAGTCACGGATGAAACTCCTTCTTCTTCAACTCAAGTGGCAGCTAAGTAGCAAAAGTACTGGTTGCCTCTTCCTCCTCTGTTCTGTCAGCCTTATCAGCAGAAGAGAAAAGGTGGCAATGGATCTTACCACCCACCCAACCCAGGCTTTCAGAACAAAGCTTCGTCTCATGCTCCAAGGTCAAGTGCTCCGTATCACCGTCCGCTCTCAGAGGTCACGTGCAACAAGTGTCAGCAGAAAGGTCACTATGCAAACAAATGCTTCAACCAGAGGCGTCCTCCGCCTCCTCCTCCTGTGAGATCTGCCAGCAATGAAGTGGTCAAGCATAATCCCAAGTTCGCAAAGGTCAACTTGATGAACGCAGCTCAGGCGGAGGACTCTTTAGAAGTGATCATGTGTAATCTTCCTGTTAATGGTATTCCTGCAAAAGTCCTTTTTGATACTGGTGCATCGCATTGTTTCATTTCAAGACCATTTGCATCTAAGCATGAGTTGCCTTTCCAAGATTTGCCTAGGTAGTTATCAGTTGTCTCTTCGGGTAAATTCATGAACACAAGCTCTATGGTTCCAGATGTTTCTATCATGATGGGCGACTATAAGTTTCTGTCCTCTCCAATTGTTCTTGGTAACTCGGATATTGATCTAATTCTCGGCATGGACTGGCTTTCTAAGCACGAGGCTCAACTTGATCGTGCTGCCAGGAAGATTTAATTGACACACTCGTCTGAGGATGTGATCGTCTTTGCCGCTCGTGATGATACCATTTGACTGTTTTCTCTCAACGAGAAGGGCGAGTTGGATGCCATCTCTCAGATTCCAGTCATTTGTGAATATCAAGACGTCTTTCTAGAAGAGCTTCCAGGAATGCCTCCTCACCGGTCAGTTGAATTCGTCATTGATCTTGAGCCTGGCACGGAACCTGTTTGCAAACGTCCTTACAAGCTTGGACCAGAAGAGTTGAAGGAGCTGATGAAACAGCTCGGTGAACAAGAGCGTATGGGTCTGATCCGACCGAGTTCTTCTCCATGGGGTTGTGGTGTTCTTTTTGTCAAGAAGAAGGATGGCACGGACCGACTTTGTGTCGACTACCGTCCATTGAACAAGAAGACCATAAAGAACAAGTACCCACTTCCCAACATCAACGAGCTTTTTGAACAACTCAAAGGTGCTCAAGTATTCTCCAAGCTTGACCTCCGTATGGGCTATCATCAGATTCGCATTCGTGAACAAGACATCCCCAAGACAGCTTTCAGAACAAGCTATGGTTCCTATGAATACACTGTCATGTCTTTCGGCCTTGTCAATGCTCCTCCAACATTCTCTCGCATGATGAACTTCATCTTCAACCCTTTCACAAATGACTTCGTCTTGGTCTATCTCAATGACATTTTGGTCTTTTCCAAGAACAAGGAGGATCATGCCAAGCACTTGAGATTGGTGCTGGACAAACTCAGAGAACATCAGTTCTATGCGAAGTTTTCAAAGTGCGAGTTTTGGCTCGACGAGGTTCTCTACCTTGGGCATATCATCTCTACCAAGGGCATAGCTGTTAATCCTGAGAAGGTGTCTGCAATTGTGAATTGGGAACCGCCTCAGAATGTGAAGCAACTCCATAGCTTCCTTGGGCTCGCAAGCTATTGTCGAAGATTCATTGAGAATTTCTCTAAGATCGCGAAGCCTCTTTCCAACCTCCTCCAGAAGCATGTGAAGTATGTCTGGACGCCTGAATGTGACATCGCTTTCAACACCCTCAAAGAGAAGTTAGTCACAACTCCAGTTCTGACTCCTCCCGATGAATCCAAACCATTCGAGGTTTTCTGTGATGCTTCCCTGCAAGGTCTCGGTGCTGTGTTAATGCAAGAGAAGAAAGTTGTGGCCTATACCTCTCGCCAGTTAAAGCCCAACGAAAGAACTACCCCACTCATGACCTCGAGTTAGCGGCATTTGTTCATGCTCTTTTAACTTGGAGACATCTCTTGTTGGGAAGAAAAGTGGACATCTTCACTGATCATAAGAGTCTCAAGTACATCTTCACTCAACCCAACCTCAACCTCAGGTAGACTCGTTGGGTCGAGATGATTCAAGAGTATAATCTGAGTATTGAATATACTCCAGGCAAGGCCAATGTCATTGCTGACGCTTTGAGCAGGAAGGCTTACTGCAACCGTTTCATTCTCAAGCCCTTCCAACTGGATCTTTGTGAAGCTTTCTGCAAACTTAATCTCCAAGTTGTTCATGAAGGATTCCTTGCCAACCTCCAAGTCTCTCCTACTTTGGAAGATCAGATTTGTGAGGCTCAACTTCTTGATGCAATGGTGAGGTGAAGATTGGGATTTCCAAGAGCCACCAAGTATAAGTGCTATCGCCTTGATGACAAAGATACTCTATTCTTAGAGGATCGCATTGTTGTTCATAAGGGTGAACTTCGTAAAGTCATTATGAACGAGGCTCACAATTCAATCCTTTCTATTCATCCTGGAAGTACAAAGATGTACCATGACCTCAAGCAGTCGTATTGGTGGATGCAAATGAAGCGCGAGATTGCTCAGTTCGTGAATGAATGTGATGTCTACAGAAGAGTGAAAGCAGAACACCAACGGCCAGCTGGTCTCCTCCAACCTCTTGCCATTCTAGAATGGAAGTTTGACCATATTGAGATGGACTTCGTGACTGGATTTCCCAAGTCCAAGCATGGCAATGATGCTATCTTTGTTGTCATCGACAAGCTCACTAAAGTGGCTCATTTTCTTCCTATCAAAGAATCTATCACAACAGCTCAGTTGGCAGAGCTATATACCTCCAGGATTGTCTCCTTGCACGACATTCTGCAGTTGATATCTTCAGATCGTGGAAGCATCTTTACTTCTAAGTTCTGGGATTCCTTTCAGAAGGCTATGGGCACCAGCATTCACTTCAGCATAGCTTTTCACCCTCAAACCAGTGGACAAGTCGAGCGAGTCAATCAAATTCTTGAAGATATGCTCAGGGCATGTGTCATTTCTTTCGGTATGAAGTGGGAAGATTGTCTTCCATATGTTGAGTTCTCCTACAACAACAGCTTCCAAGAGATTTCGGGCAAGGACCCATTCGAGATTCTCTATGGCAGAAAGTGTCGTACTCCTCTTAACTGGTCAGAGATTGGTGAACACCAACTTCTTGGCAATGACTTGATCACAGAGGCTGAAGAAATGTGCAATGTCATTTGTGAAAATCTCAAAGCCGCGCAATCGTGCCAGAAGAGTTACTATGATAGCAAGCATCGTGACTTGGCTTTCGAGATCGGAGACCATGTCTACCTCCGCGTCTCTCCAATGAAAGGTACTCGTCGGTTCGGTATCAAAGGGAAGCTTGCCCCTAGATACGTGGGTCTGTTCAAGATCATTGGCAAAAGAGGCGATCTCTCCTATCAACTTGAGCTTCCATCCAACTTTGCAAACGTGCATGACATGTTTCACGTGTCTCAGCTTCGCAAGTTTTCAAGACTCCTGACCGCATCATCAACTTTGAAGAGATTGATCTCCAAGAAGACCTGTCTTATCATGAGCATCCCGTTGCTATTCTTGAAGAAACTGAGCGCAAGACTCACAACAAGTCTATCAAATTCCTGAAAGTGAAGTGGTCACATCATTTCGACCGGGAAGCCACCTGGGAACGCGAGGACTACCTACGTTCCGAATATCCGGAGTTTTTCCAGTCCTAGATCTCGGGACGAGATCCTTTTGTAGTGGTGGAGTGTTGTAATGCCCCGTATGTAACTTGCCATATTTGTATTCCAACTCTTGCCATTTTTGGCTCTAAGTTATGATATTCCCTCATGGTTGGGTTTTGTTTTCATTTTGCATTTTTTCCATGTCATGCATCTCATATCATGTCATCATGTGCATCGCATTTGCATACGTGTTCGTCTCATGCATCCGAGCATTTTCCCCGTTGTCCGTTTTGCATTCCGACACTCCTATGTCCTCCGGTGCCCCCCTTTTGCCTCTTTTCATGTGCGGGTGTTAAAAATTCTCGGATTAGACGGAGATTTTCCAAGAAGCCTTGGTATACCACCGGTAGACCGCCTGTCAGGTTTCGTACCATTTGGAGTCTGTTTGATACTCCTACGGTTAACCGAGGAACTGTAAAGGCCTCGTGTGTGTTGCAGCCCAACACCCCTCCAAAGTGGCCCAAAACCCATCCAAACCCCCTCCATCCTCTCGTCCGTTCGATCACGACCGCGTGGCCGAAAACCGCACCTCATTTGGACTCTCCTAGCTCCTAGAATCTATAAAGAGGCCTCCCCCTCCGAAATTCGCGGGTGAAACCCTAGACCTCTCTCTTCCTCCGCGCCGGACACGTCCGGACGGTGCCGGATGCATCCGCCGCCGCGCCCCCGCCACTCACAGGCCGCCACTTGTCGCCTCGGCCGCCTCCCTCCGCCGCGGCCCGCGGGGCCAGGAGTAGGCCCGCGCGAGCCCGCGGGCTCCGCGGCCGCCAGCGCCCGACCGTGGCGCCCGCGCGCTCCTCCGCCGCCACGCCCGCGACCGCCGCCGCTGAGTGCCTTCGCCGCCGCCAGTCTCCGCCCCGCTGCCCGGCGACCCTCGCCGCCGCCCGCGGGACCGCGCCGCCCTGCCGCCTTCCGTCGCCTCGCCGCGGATCCGGTCGGGCCGGACCAGATCCGGCGCCCCCGAGCCCGGCCGCCACCTCTCCCTTGTCTCCGGCCATCGTCCGGCGTCGTCTCCGGCGAGATCCGCCACCGCCTCATTTTGCGTGGCCGGGTCAACCCTAGATCCGGAGGTGATTTTTCTTCTAAGTCCCTGGAACTGTAACTTTTTCAGGCCATGTTCATCGCGTCATAACTCCGCATCCGTAGCTCTGTTTTGCGCGTGTGATATATCAAATTGTTCGTTAGGATGTCCTCTTCATTTCATTCCATTGCACCATGCTTGTTTGAGTCCATCTTGAAGCCCTAAATGCTGTTTCAAGAGTGCTATAAAATGTTAGTTCCTGATTCTTATCAGTTTATGAGCATTTGTCATTTTTGCCATGATTAATGTGTGCCTCCTATGAACTTGAGCCCTACATGTGTTTTGGGCTATGCTAGGCCATGTCTACAGGGGTGTATGCCATGTATTTTTGTGATCAATGTGGTGACTAGCACAAGCATGCAAAGTAGCTCTTGGGATGTTGCTGATTTCAGGGACTTAGAATTCTTCCAAGTCATTTCCCTGATGTTATTTTTATGCCATGTATTCATGTTGCTACAGTGTGATCCATGCCTCTTTTGAGCATGTTCAGTAAGGATGATTTTGAGATATTGTTGTGTTCTATCCATCCATGGATTTTTTTGCAATTATGGAGTACCCTAGAATGACTCAATCTTGCTCTACTTTTGCTATAAAATGTTCCTGGCAGATTGGTTACGTGTTAATCAATTTTGCCAAGGTTGTTGTAGTTGATCCATGCATGCTATGAGATTGTTCTTGCCATGTTTATCTTCTTGAACATGTATTCTTGCTGGGTGGATGCTTAGTTTGTCATGCAATGCCTTGTGGTGAGTGCATCGAGCTCGCAAACATGCCTACATAACTCTGTTTTTGCCATGTCCAGTTTTCTGCTAAGTCTGAATCTGTTAACGAAACTTGCTATGTTTACATGGGTGCCATCATATCTTCTGATCCTTTTTGGCTTATGGTCAGTAAGGGACTTTTGTTATATGCTTTGAGTAGATTCATTCCATGCCTTGCTTTGCTATGATCTGATCCTGTAGCATGTTGTTATCTTGCTCTAAACATTGCTTCCTGATGTTAATTCCTGGCATGTTGTTATTTTCACTAAGTCTGTGAAGCTGATATCTTTTGCACTTTTGCCATGCTTGTTTGAACCTGCTATTGTGTGATTTAGCCATAGCTCAGTGTTCATATTTTGTCAAGCATCTTGAGTGCATCACTGACATGTGCTTTGTTGCTATGATAGAGTGCATTAGCTTATTTTCTTGTTGCATTTTATATGGCATCGTGCTGTTAATCACAGAATAGTGCCATTATTGTTTTGCTTGCCATTTGCAAACCGTGCATCCGATTCCCGTGATCTTTATATCGATTTCGACCAAAATCAACTCATCTTTCCAGCGGCACTCTTGGTTTTCCAAGTTGAGGCCTGGTTCAATTTCTTCCTTCTGGAGCACGCATATGCATTGCATATGACATCCCGCATATTATGCCATGTTTTGCATCATGTTGCTTGAGCATTGCACCGTGGTTGATTGTGTTTGCCTTTGCTTGTGTTCTTGCATTGGGTAGAGCCGGGAGACGAGTACGTGATCGAGGAACCCGTTGAGTATGCTTACGAGGATCAAGCTTACGTCAACTCGGAGAACTTTGCAGGCAAGATGACTATACCCTCGAAATCACTTCTAGCTTTGATTGCTAGATGCTCGCTGTAACACCCACGATGTGGCTATATCTCCCACGTGTCGGAGCACGACTTAGAGGCATAACCGCATTGTAGGCATGTCGCAAGAGGGGTAATCTTTACACATCCCATGTACTGAATAAGAAAGAGGTATAGAGTTGGCTTACAATCGCCACTTCACACAATACATGAATATAGCATTACATCATCCAGATACAATCAAGGTCCGACTATGGAACCAAAACAAAAGAAGACCACCCCTAAAGCTACAGATCCCCGATCGCCCCGACTGGGCTCCACTACTGATCAACTGAAACAAAACAACACGATGAACAAGATCTTCATCGAGCTCCTCCTTGAGCTCGGTTGAGTCACCAGCACGGTATCATCGGCACCTGCAAACTGGTTTTGGGAGTAATCTGTGAGTCACGGGGACTCAACAACACACCCTCGCGATCAAGACTATTTAAGCTTATGGGTCGGTAAAAGGTATGTGAGGTGGAGCTGCAGCAAGCACTAGCATATATGGTGGCTAACTTACGCAAATGAGAGCGAGAAGAGGAGCAAAGCACGGTCGCGAACTAGAAGTGATCAAGAAGTGATCGTGAAACTACTTACGTTCAAGCATAACTCCAACGCTGTGTTCACTTCCCGAACCCCGCCGAGAAGAGACCATCATAGCTACACACGCGGTTTATGCATTTTAATTAGGTTAAGTGACAAGTTTTCTACAACCGGACATTAACAAATTCCCATCTGCCCATAACCGCGGGCACGACTTTCGAAAGTTCAAAACCCTACAGGGGTGTCCCAACTTAGCCCATCACAAGCTCTCATGGTCAATGAAGGATATTCCGTCTCCCAGGAAGACCCGATTAGGCTCGGAATCCCGGTTACAAGACATTTCGACAATGGTAAAACAAGACCAGTACAGCCACCCGAATGTGCCGACAAATCCCGATAGGAGCTGCACATATCTCATTCTCAGGGCACACCGGATGAGCCAGAAGTCGAGTTGGCATAGACCCTGGTTGCCCAGGGGGCGCCGGACATCGCTCTGGTTGGACCAACACCTAGAGATTCACTGGCCCGAGGGGGTTAAAATAAAGATGACCCTTGAGTCCGCGAAACCCAAGGGAAAAAGGCTAGGTAGCAAATGGTAAAACCAAGGTTGGGCCTTGCTGGAGGAGTTTTATTCAAGGCGAACTGTCAAGGGGTTCCCATTATAACCCAACCGTGTAAGGAATGCAAAATCAAGGAACATAACACCGGTATGACGGAAACTAGGGCGGCAAGAGTGGAACAAAACACTAGGCATAAGGCCGAGCCTTCCACCCTTTACCAAGTATATAGATGCATTAAGTAAATAAGATATATTGTGATATCCCAACAATAATCATGTTCCAACATGGAACAAACTCCAATCTTCACCTGCAACTAGCAACACTATAAGAGGGGCTGAGCAAAGCGGTAACATAGCCAACGGTTTGCTAGGACAAGGTGGGTTAGAGGTTTGACATGGCAATGTGGGAGGCATGATAAAGCATGTGGTAGGTATCGCGGCATAGGCATAGCAAAAGAGCGATCAACTAGCAAGCAAAGATAGAAGTGATTTCGAGGGTATGGTCATCTTTCTTGAGATCCCGCAAGGAAGAAGAACGAGTCCAAGAAGAAGACAAACGGACGTAGCTGAACGGATCCTCACAACTCCGGAACGAAACCGAAGCTAACGAGAGAGGCAACCCGGAAAGAAGCAAGTAACATAATAAACAACCATCACATAACATGGCATGATGCACAACCAAGTATGATGCATGTCCGGTTTAATAAAGCATGGCATGGCAAAGGGCACAAACAAAACTACAAGTTAAGTGGAGCTCAATATGCAACGAGTTGCATATTGACGGAACACCACATCAATTATTTAGTTCTCTCTCGTTTATGCACTCAACAATATTAAATGTTGGTTAACAAGGCAAGAGGTGGAGCATAACAAAACTATACTATCTAAACAATTTAAATGGGGCCGAATATAACAAACAACAAATCCGGTAAATCCCCTTATGCAATTATCAATTTGGTGCAACAACAATTTTAAACATCTAAATGTTATTACCATGATGCGAATGACATGTGCAAGTTTTATGCAGTATTTATGAAAACGTTGACATGATAAGATATGAGGCATTTGTCATCATGGCGGAAACGAAAGGGCGCCACGGCGACGAATCCGAAAATGATGCCACGGCAACATATCAGCTATCCGGTAGCCCACGGGGATACCGGTGCAAAAGGAAGTGACGGGAGCGTGTCATGCAAGGATGGTGGGGTGCTCCCGATTACCGGGTTCCCACATGTCGGTGGAAAAGAAAAAGAGGGGCAACGTGCACCGAACAACTCGAACATGGAGCAAACACGAGCATTTCATACAACATATGCATTCGGTCCACGGGTCATCATCTCGGCGGTTATACCTTCGAAGGGTGCATTCTCGAAGCGGTCCCGGGTTCGGTGCAAAGTAGAGGAAGTATACGTTGTCGCGACGGTGGTTGTACACGGTCGTCGTGGAAGTAGTTGTTCACGGGTCGTTGTCGGAAGTTGCCCTTCTTGCGAACTTGTCGGATCCACGGCGACGGTAGTTGTTCCCGGCGCTTGTGACCTGCGGTTCTTCGAGCAACGGTGGTCGTACACATCCATAGATGTTCGGGTCATCACCATTCGTAGCCAAAACTTGACAAAACCCTCAGCGACAGTAGTAGTGGATGTCGTCGGTATCGTGGTACTTGGCGATATCCGTGCGTAGAGGTACTTTGCGGTTTCGACGATGGTCATACATGTTTTCGTAGATGAACTTGATTGATCCGAGGGATCTGGGTGTCGCGGTACTTGGCAAAAAACATGTCGAGGGTACTTGTACTCGCATCATCGTGGAAATAGTCGTTCGGGCTCCCGTGTGGACTTGCCGGTCTAGGTCTCCGCGGCGTAGTTGTACAAAAGCATCGTCGGAACTTTGACGAATCCAGAGGTGTGCACGGCTAGTAGAGGAACTTCACGCATCCAAACGAAGCAACAAAATAGGCCTCGGTTCTTGGTGGTCAACGAAGGGAGGCGGCCGACGAAGTAGCAGCAGTGTGCGCACACTGGCAGTGGAATCCACGAGCAGAGGCACAACGCTGGTCGTGGGCACCGGCGGCGACCGGACGCGGGAGGCAGCAGAACGGGACAGTGAAGGAGCAGCTGCAGCGAGGCAGCAGTGCGGTGGTGAGCTTGCAGGGCGAGGACGGCGACGAGCTTGGCGCATCCGGAGGTAGGGACGAGGCCCTGCCGGCGGGCAGGAGGCACAGAGGAGGGATGCGAGGTCGAGGAGGAGGCCTCGGTCGTGGAACGCGGGCAGCTGCCCACTGGTCTTGGCGCGGGCGCCATGGCCATGGCCGGAGCAAGGGGCATGGGAGGAGGAAGGCCATGTCGTGTTTGCTCGCCGGAGGCGAACGGCGGCGAGGCAAGGCATCGACCTACCAGCTCGAGGAGGATGTGGCCATGGCAAGGAGGTGGGGAAGAAGACCAGGGCGCGGGGCTCGCGCGCAGGGCGGCGGAGCAGTCGTTCCTGGTGGCGGGGCCTGGTCGAGAGGGAGAGCTGGGGTTCGACGGAGAGAATTGTACGACGCGTGGAGCTCTCCCTCCTTTTCTGACCGCAGGTGCGGCACAGGAGGAGGACGAGCGAGGGGGTCTCCTCTCCCTAGCGATGCGTGCGCTCTCCTGTCGACAAGGTGGAGACGAGGGAGAGAGGGAGAGATCGATCGGGGCGATCCAGATCGGACAGGTGGCTGGCGGCGGCAGGGAACGAGGGGGAGATGAGGTGAGTCGGGCTAGGGTTAAGATTTGGTGGGCTTTGGTGCCAATGGGCCTGCGGGGCTAGAAGGCCTGGACACTCTCCCCCCTCTCTCTTTAAAAACTTAATCCTTTAACAGAAAAGAAATTAGAGAGAGGAAAATAAAGAGAGGGTTAGGGAAGGATTTTGAGCATGAGGATAATTTTTACAGACTCGTAAAAATGTGCACGGTCCACGAAAAATAGGAGAGACATGATTGAAAGATGTCATTCAAACTCATTTGAATTTAATTCAAATGGGTTTGAACTAGGGCTTGGTTATAAAAGTGTCCAAAAATGTTGAGGTTTTAGGAGGAGCCTCGATAAAAGAGATGAGAGATATTGTCAAGGTTTGAAGGTCAAACTCGAAGAGGAATAGACATGGGAATTATTTTGCACGTGTGTTTTAGGTGATTCCATAGGAATGGATTATTTATCATAGCTCCCTAATATTGGGAGGGTATGTTATAAAGAGAACTCATCATGTGAATTCCCTCGGTTTAAATGGTTCAAAGATCCATGCCATTTATTTAGTTGAGTTGCAAAAGATTTATGAGATGATGGCAAGATGACATGATGCAATGTAAAAAATAAAAGGGGAGGCACAAAAGAAACACACAGTGAAACCCGAAACATATGGAAGTCTTCTCGAGCATCGGTCTCAGGGCGTTACAACACTCCACCACTACGAGAGGATCTCGTCCCGAGATCTAGGATGGCACCGGATAGAAAACGGAAGAGGAAGATAATAGGTAAAACTAAATTGCTTCTTGACAAAAGAGTGAAACCAAAGAACCTTGCGAGGTTGAGCAAATTCAAAGAAAGAATACAACGAAGATGAACGAAGTTTAAAGCACTCCGGTTCACAAGAGATGCAAGACTTGATAAGGCGAAAAGAACTTGAGCAAAAGGGCACAACACTCCAGTTAAATGGATAAGCATGAAAAGAACAAGGTCCTAACAAAACAAGAAGATGGGTTGAAGAGAGCAACATCACAATGCCTCCGGAAGAAAAGATAGAATGGAATGGGATAAACGGAGGAGAAAAACAATATCTTCTATCTCGAATGAGCTTGAAAGCATCTTTAGGAGAAGGGTCGAACGTAGTTGTTGGTAAACCAACAACGAAAAGAGTAAGCTTGTAGTGGGCTTATGGAGAACATCTCAAAACTATGAGGTGAAATTCTGCCACTAACGGAAAACAATAGATTGGATTGATATCAACAAGGAGACGAGAAACTTATTTCACCAGGAGGACAAATGAAGAACTTGGGTCATTTATAAGCACCATAATAGCAAAATTCTCAGGGAAAGCTTTAGGTGAAATATAACCCAAGATAAATCCAAAGAAGAAATTGATGGATTTAAAATACCTCATTCTTGATAACTTGTGAATCATGGAACACGAAGGGAAATTATCAACAATGACATAACACCACCTCAAAAGATAAGATAGAATGAATTGTACTTCGGAACGCAAGATGAAGAATGCTTGAGCTCCTCTGAAAAGAATATTGATGAAAACATGGAGAAAGAATTTAATCCTTTATGAACCATCATTTAGAGCCTCCATGTAGAACTCCGGTAAACAAAAGGATAACTAAAAGGAAGAGAAGTTGAAAACACAAGGTGAAACCTTGTAATGATTTAGATGGATCTCCAGAATAAGGAATTAATCACTTGGATGAATCCAAAATAAGAATTATGTTATGCCCATCCTTCACCAATTTAAATTGATGACAATCAACGGATTTGACATACCACTCATTCTCGTAGAAAGGATTAAGATAGATATTTCGCAAACATGATAAGGTCTACAGCGACCCACCGGTAGGATTTGGAACAACAAAAGAATTTATATGAAAACGAAGGAAGAAGAATCTTGAATAGCCACCGTAAGAATTTAAAACGATTGAAGAAAAGATAAAGAAGCATCGGGAAGAATTAGAGAACAAATGAAGATACATGAGGGGATTTAGATACATGAGAACAGAGAGATCATGAACTGATTAGAGGATATTTGAACGATGCACCGGTTAGATTTTGAGAATGATAACTGAAAGCTGAGAATGAATAAATTCTGAGATGATGGGCTCCGGAGAATCAAATTGAAAAAGACTCCTGAAATACTCCGGATGGGTGAAAAGAGTTCTCACAATCGAAAACAATTATGAGAGGATGGCAACAAACTAGAATCACGAATCTTGAAGAGAATGGAGCAAGATATGGAGGAAAAAAACTCTTCTTTGGTCTTCAAGTGTTGAGAATGACGATGAGAAGCACCACCAAGAATTGTTGAGATACTCCTGGATGACGAATTTAAAGGTTGAACCAATGGTGATAAGAATTTGACAGATCTTGGAGAAAGGCATTTGACTGATGAAAATTCATTCTTACGTCAAATTTTGAAATGAATTTTAGAATAGCTCCGGGAAAATTAGAAGAGTCAAGTAAGATCCTGGGAAAGACCTGTGGGTTATGACCCACTCAAAAGATACACTGTTGAATGATTGCTTGAACAGAGAGATTCCACTGGTTGAATTAAATGGATTGAATGAGATAACCTCCTCGAAATAGCTTGAACGGAATGAGAATGGAAACTTGAATCTTCTGAGATATCTTTGGCACTCCGGAACAATTGACTGACGAGAAGTAAATGATTAAGAGGTGCAATGGCATGGGAAATCATTTGAAACGAGGAAAAGGATATGATCAACACGAAAGTTTGAATTGAATCCACCGGAGAAGGAAAAGAATGAAGAATGATGAACTAGTAGAGCATCTTCAAGAGAACCACCGGGTAAGAACATTGATTGAAAAGAATGAAGAGACTTCACATGAATAAAAGTATGCTTGATTAAGAAATCTGAGTCCTTGACGAAACAAGGGTGGGAGGGTGGGAAAAGAAAGGCACTTGGAGACGAATGAAAACAAACACCATTGAGAATACTTAGAGTTGGTCTTTCGAGTGTTGAAAATGAACGGATCCACTTGAAGAGAAATACGCCGGTTGATAAGGATTGACATGACAATATTGATGATCAAGAAGGATTAGTATTCACATAGAAATATGAGAACACCATTTAGGAAAGGTATGTAATCAATACTTGACATTGAAGCAACTCGAATACCACAACTTAAAAACAAAACAAAGGGTTGGCTTGCAAAATAAGCCGGAACAAACATATGATAGAGATTTCGTCCAAAGTTTTCGTGGTGGGGCCTACACGGGCTCGATCGTACATCACCATCATGTACAAGGAAGTGCACATGACATACGAAGCGTCTCCGAGTCAGCATAGCCAAGGACTCATTAAGACACAACGAGACCACTGTAAAACCAACCGTGGATAGGCGGACCACTAGACGTCAAACCCCAATTTCATATCACACATCTGTCGGAAAGATATCCTAGGAGCTACTTGAATTCCCACTCATAAACTCCCGAAATTTTCTAGTTATGCAATCAGGTGTTGGGGATAAAGGGGAAGCATAATATCTCACCCGAAACTAGCAAATCCTACATCCAGCTGTATCCATCCTTCAACACATAACCAAGAAACCTTCGGAAATCATTTACCTAAACCTTCAAAAAGCATCCGTTATACGAGTTATGTCAATACTCCCGAACTCCCGCCCCAGTACTGGGTGGCGTCGAGGTTATCTCACCAACAACTGCATAAAAGAGATTTTTGATGTCGGTGAAACTCAGGTATTCCAGAACTGCAACGATAAAATTGTGACGACAACACCTCGGAGCTCAACTCCCCGGGAGACTGCCACAACCCCTAAATGTCAGGAGGCACCAAGAACAATGTTCTCGTCACAAAGCCATAGGAACGATTCCAAGATACCCGCATGATCCTAAATTTTTTTAGTGAAACTTGAGAAGAGAAGAGTCAAAACTCTACGTCAGGATGCCTCAGCAGAGCGACGAAGGGACTGAGGAGTAAAAAGAATCCCACTATCCGATATACATAATCCTATAAGACTCAAAACATTTTCCTAGACTCAACAACGCCAGCGATTCGATCAAGCAAGGGGCTCCTAAGTTGGGGATGGCTCTGATTACCAACTTGTAACACCCACGATGCGGCTATATCTCCCACGTGTCGGAGCACGACTTAGAGGCATAACCGCATTGTAGGCATGTCTCAAGAGGGGTAATCTTTACACATCCCATGTACTGAATAAGAAAGAGGTACAGAGTTGGCTTACAATCGCCACTTCACACAATACATGAATATAGCATTACATCATCCTGATACAATCAAGGTCCGACTACGGAACCAAAAGAAAAGAAGACCACCCCTAAAGCTACAGATCCCCGATCGCCCTGATTGTGCTCCACTACTGATCAACTGAAAAGAAACAACATGATGAACAAGATCTTCATCGAGCTCCTCCTTGAGCTCGGTTGAGTCACCTGCACGGTATCATCGGCACCTGCAAACTGGTTTTGGGAGTAATTTGTGAGTCACGGGGACTCAACAATCTCACACCCTCGCAATCAAGACTATTTAAACTTATGTGTAGGTAAAAGGTATGTGAGGTGGATCTGCAGCAAGCACTAGCACATATGGTGGCTAACTTACGCAAATGAGAGCGAGAAGAGGATCAAAGCACGGTCGCGAACTAGAAGTGATCAAGAAGTGATCCTGAAACTACTTACGTTCAAGCATAACTCCAACGCCATGTTCACTTCCTGGACCCCGCCGAGAAGCGACCATCACGGCTACACACGCGGTTGATGTATTTTAATTAGGTTAAGTAACAAGATTTCTACAACCAGACATTAACAAATTCCCATCTGCCCATAACCGCGGGCACGGCTTTCGAAAGTTCAAAACCCTACAGGGGTGTCCCAACTTAGCCCATCACAAGCTCTCACGGTCAACGAAGGATATTCCTTCTCCCAGGAAGACCCGATCAGGCTCGGAATCCTGGTTACAAGACATTTCGACAATGGTAAAACAAGACCAGCAAAGCCACCCGAATGTGCCGACAAATCCCGATAGGAGCTGCACATATCTCGTTCTCAGGGCACACCAGATTGTCCAAGGTTCCGGTAGGCCAGCCCAGAGTTGCCCCTGGTGGCCACTGGCAGCTGAAAGGTTGGACCAACACTCAGAGGAGCACTGGCCTGGGGGGGGGGGGTTTAAATAAAGATGACCCTCGGGCTCCGAACACCCAAGGGAAAAGAAAAGGCTGGGTGGCAAATGGTAAAACCAATGTTGGGCCTTGTTGGAGGAGTTTTATTCAAGGCGAGCTGTCAAGGGGTTCCCATTATAACCCAACCGTGTAAGGAACGCAAAATCATGGAACATAACACCGGTATGACGGAAACTAGGGCGGGAAGAGTGGAACAAAACACCAGGCATAAGGCCGAGCCTTCCACCCTTTACCAAGTACATGGATGCATTAAGTAAATAAGATATATTGTGATATCCCAACAATAATCATGTTCCAACATGGAACAAACTCCAATCTTCACCTGCAACTAGCAACGCTATAAGAGGGGCTGAGCAAAGCGGTAACATAGACAAACAACGGTTTGCTAGGACAAGGTGGGTTAGAGGTTTGACATGGCAATGTGGGAGGCATGATAAAGCATGTGGTAGGTATCGCGGCATAGGCATAGCAAAAGAGCGATCAACTAGCAAGCAAAGATAGAAGTGATTTCGAGGGTATGGTCATCTTTCCTGAGATCCCGCAAGGAAGAAGAACGATTCGAAGAAGAAGACAAACGGATGTAGCCGAACGGATCATCATAACTCCGGAACGAAACCGAAGCTAACGAGAGAGGCAACCTGGAAAAAAGCAAGCAACATAATAAAAAACCATCACATAACATGGCATGATGCACAACCAAGTATGATGCATGTCCGGTTTAATAAAGCATGGCATGGCAAAGGGCACAAACAAAACTACAAGTTAAGTGGAGCTCAATATGCAACGAGTTGCATATTGACGGAACACCACATCAATTATTTAGTTCTCTCTCGTTTATGTACTCAACAATATTAAATGTTGGTTAACAAGGCAAGAGGTGGAGCATAACAAAACTATACTATCTAAACAATTTAAATGGGGCCGGATATAACAAACAACAAATCCGGTTAATCCCCATATGCAATTATCAATTTGGTGCAACAACAATTTTAAACATCTAAATGTTATTACCATGATGCGAATGACATGTGCAAGTTTTATGCAGTATTTATGAAAATGTTGACATGATAAGATATGAGGCATTTGTCATCATGGAGGAAACGAAAGGGCGCCACGGTGACGAATCCGAAAATGATGCCACGGCTAGTAGAGGAACTTGACGCATCCAAACGAAGCAACAAAATAGGCCTCGGTTCTTGGTGGTCAACGAAGGGAGGCGGACGATGAAGTAGCAGCAGTGTGCGCGCACTGGCAGCGGCATCCACGAGCAGAGGCACAACACTGGTTGTGGGCACCGGCGGCGACTAGACGCGAGAGGCAGCAGAACGGGACAGTGAAGGAGTAGCTGCAGCGAGGCAGCGGTGCGGTGGTGAGCTCGCAGGGCGAGGACGGCGACGAGCTTGGCGCATCCGGAGGTAGGGACGAGGCCCTGCCGGCGGGCAGGAGGCGCAGAGGAGGGATGCGAGGTCGAGGAGGAGGCCTCGGGCGTGGAACGCGGGCAACTGCCCGCTGGTCTTGGCGCGGGCGCCATGGCCATGGCCGGAGCAAGGGTCGTGGGAGGAGGAAGGCCATGTCGCATCTGCTCGCCGGAGGCAAACGGCGGGGAGGCAGGGCATCGACCTACCGGCTCGAGGAGGACGTGGCCATGCCAAGGAGGTGGGGAAGAAGACCAGGGCGCGGGGCTCGCGCGTAGGGCGGCAGAGCAGTCATTCTTGGTGGCGGGGCCTGGTCGAGAGGGAGAGCTGGGGTTCAAGGGAGAGAAGTGTACGACGCGTGGAGCTCTTCCTCCTTTTCTGACCGCAGGTGCAGCGCAGAAGGAGGACAAGCGAGGGGGTCTCCTCTCCCTAGCGATGCTGCGCTCTCCTGTCAACAAGGTGGAGACGAGGGAGAGAGGGAGAGATCGATCGGGGCGATCCAGATCGGACAGGTGGCTGGCGGCGGCAGGGAACGAGGGGGAGATGAGGTGAGTCGGGCTAGGGTTAAGATTTGGTGGGCTTTGGTGCCAATGGGCCTGCGGGGCTAGATGGCCTGGACACTCTCCCCCCTCTCTCTTTAAAAACTTAGTCCTTTAACAGAAAAGAAATTAGAGAGAGGAAAAGAAAGAGAGGGTTAGGGAAGGATTTTGAGCATGAGGATAATTTTTACAGACTTGTAAAAATGTGCACGGTCCACAAAAAATAGGAGAGACATGATTGAAAGATGTCATTCAAACTCATTTGAATTTAATTCAAATGGGTTTGAACTACGGCTTGGTTATAAAAGTGTCCAAAATGTTGAGGTTTTAGGAGGAGCCTCGATAAAAGAGATGAGAGATATTGGCAAGGTTTGAAGGTCAAACTCGAAGAGGAATAGACATGGGAATTATTTTGCACGTGTGTTTTAGGTGATTCCATAGGAATGGATTATTTATCATAGCTCCCTAATATTGGGAGGGTATGTTATAAAGAGAACTCACCATGTGAATTCCCTCGGTTTAAATGGATCAAAGATCCATGCCATTTATTTAGTTGAGTTGCAAAAGATTTATGAGATGATGGCAAGATGACATGATGCAATGCAAAAAATAAAAGGGGAGGCACAAAAGAAACACACGGCGGAACCCGGAAATATGGAAGTCTTCTCGAGCATCGGTCTCGGGGTGTTACACTCGCTCTATTGCTATGCCTATGCCGTGATACCTACCACCTGCTATATCATGCCTCGCATATTGCCATGTCAAACCTCTAACCCACCTTGTCCTAGCAAACCGTTGTTTGGCTATGTTACCGCTTTGCTCACCCCCTCTTATAGCGTTGCTAGTTGCAGGTGAAGATTGGAGTTTGTTCCTTATTGGAACATGTCTATTGTTGGGATATCATTCTTATATCTTGTTTACTTTAATGCACCTATATACTTGGTAAAGGGTGGAAGGCTCGGCCTTATGCCTGGTGTTTTGTTCCACTCTTGCCGCCCTAGTTTCCGTTATACCGGTGTTATGTTCCTTGATTTTGCGTTCCTTACGCGGTTGGGTTATAATGGGAACCCCTTGACAGTTCACCTTGAATAAAACTCCTCCAGCAAGGCCCAACCTTGGTTTTACCATTTGCTACCTAGCCTTTTTCCCTTGGGTTTCGCGGACTCAAGGGTCATCTTTATTTTAACCCCCTCGGGCCAGTGAATCTCTAGGTGTTGGTCCAACCAGAGCGATGTCCGGCGCCCCCTGGGCAACCAGGGTCTATGCCAACTCGACTTCTGGCTCATCCGGTGTGCCCTGAGAATGAGATATGTGCAGCTCCTATCGGGATTTGTTGGCACATTCAGGTGGCTTTGCTGGTCTTGTTTTACCATTGTCGAGATGTCTTGTAACCAGGATTTCGAGTCTGATCGGGTCTTCCTGGGAGAAGGAATATCCTTCGTTGACCATGAGAGCTTGTGATGGGCTAGGTTGGGACACCCCTGCAGGGATTTGAACTTTCGAAAGCCGTGCCCGCGGTTATGGGCAGATGGGAATTTGTTAATATCAGGTTGTAGACAACCTGACACTTTTATGTGGAGTCCGGGAAGAGAACATGGTCTCGTGTTATGCTTGAACGTAAGTAGTTTTAGGATCACTTCTTGATCTTTGTAGCTTCTCAACCATGCTTTGCCTTCTCTTCTCGCTCTCATTTGCATATGTTATCCACCATATATGCTAGTGCTTGCTGCAGCTCCACCTCACTACCTTTTTCATACCCATGAGCTTAAATAGTCTTGATTGCGAGGGTGTGAGATTGCTGAGTCCCCGTGACTCACATATTACTTCCAAAACCAGATGAAGGTGCCGACAATGCCATTCCAGGGGATGGGACTGAACTCAAGTGGGAGTTCAATGAAGACTCAGGACGTTACTATGTTTCCTTTCTAGACGATTAGTAGTGGAGCCCAGTTGGGGTGATCGGGGATCTTATGCATTTGGGGTTGTCTTTATTTTTGGTTCCGTAGTCGGACCTTGATTGTATTATGGATGATGTAATTGTATATTTATGTATTGTGTGAAGTGGCGATTGTAAGCCAACTCTGTATCTCCTTCTTATTCAGTACATGGGATGTGTAAAGATTACCCCTCTTGTGACATGCCTACAATGCGGTTATGCCTCTAAGTCGTGCTCCGACACGTGGGAGATATAGCCGCATCGTGGGTGTTACAGTGGGTTAGAGGCTTGACATGGCAATATGGGTGGCATGATATAAAAAGTGGTAGGTAGCGCGACAAAGCGGTAGATCAAACAACTAGCAAGCAAAGATAGAAGTGATATCGAGGGTATGGTCATCTTGCCTGCAAAGTTCTCAGAGTTGTCGAAAGCTTGATCCTTGATAGCGTACTCAACAGGTTCCTCGGTCACGTACTCGTCTCCCGGCTCTACCCAAAGCAAGAACACAAGCAATGGAACAACAATCAATCACGGTGCAATGCGCAAGCAACATGATGCAATACATGGCATGATATGCAAGATATGATATGCAATGCATATGCGTGCTCCAGAAGGGAAAGAATGATCGAGGCATCAACTTGGCAAACCAAGTATGCCGCTGGAAAGATGAGGAGATTTCGGTCGAAATCGATATAAGGATCACCGGAAATGGATGCACGGTTTGAAAATGACAAGCAATATAAGGATGATGCGAATCTGCGATTAACAGCATGATAGCACTTAAAATGCAACAAGAAACTAAGCTACTGCACTCCAACATAGCAACAAAGCATATGGCAGTGATGTACAGAAGATGCTTGACAAAACATGAACACTGAGCTACGGCTAATACACACTAGAACAGGTTAAAATAAGCATGGCAAAAGTGCAAAAGATATCAGCTTCACAGACTTGGTGAAAATACTAGCATGTCAAAAACAACATCAGGAAGCACTGTTTAGAGCAAGCAATCAACATGCTACAGGAACATATCATAGCAAACAAAGGCATGGCATGATTCTACTATAAGCATAGAACAAAAGTCTCTTACTGAACATGAGCCAAAAATGCATAGAAAATATGATGGCACCCATGTAAACATAGAAAGTTTTATTAACAGTTTCAGACTTGGAAGAAAAATAGAGCATGGCATAAACAGAATTATGATAGCAACTTTGCGATCTTAAGCCACTCACCACAAAGCATTAAATGACAACATAAGCATGCCAATAGCAAGATGACATGTTCATGAAGCTAAACATGGCAAGATCAAGTTCCTAGGGTGCATGGATCACTAGCAACAACCATGGCAATATTGATTAACATGTTAACAAACTGCCAGGAACATTTTATAGCAAAAGTAGAGCAAGCAAAATGACATGCTAGAGAACTCCATAATTGCAACCAGGGGAAAGAATGGATAGAGAATAACCACATGTTCAAAACATCCTTAGTGAAGTATCTCAAAATAAGCATGGATCTCATGGTAGCATCAAGTTTACATGGCATCAAAATAACAGTAGAAAAAGGACTTAGCAAAATCCAAAGTGACTAAAAACAGCAACATCACAGAGCCTAGTTTGCATGCTTGTTCTGGTCACCACATAGATCACAAAAATACAAGACCTGCACCTCTGTAAAGATGGCATGATGTAGTACAAAACACATGTAGACCTCATGCTCGTAGAATGCACACATCAAATGCAACAAAAATGACAAATCACCATGTTCTGTTAAGAGCCAGCACTTAACATTTTATAGCACTCTTGCAACAATGAAAATGGCATCATAATGAACAGTAACATGCATGGAAATGCTTCTAACATGAAGAGCTTAACGAGACGAACATTTTGACATATTGTATGCATGATTTGGATCCACGGTCACGGAGATATGACATGTCAAAGAGGGCATACAAATAACACAGAGAAAGGACTTAGAAGAATTTCAACCTCCGAAAAGTCAACGCGGGACGTAGAGATCTGGGGCGCGGGGAGGCCGTTTGGTTGAGATTCCGGTGGATCTCGTCCTGATCCACCGGTGGGAAAATATACAGCGGTATGCATTTTCCCCTGACTCGTGCACAGAGAAGCCAAGGCCAGGCCAGAGTACAAGAAACCAAGAGATTTTAAGACCCAACGTACAACTCAGAGAGACCAAGATCAAGCCAGAGGAGCAAGATATCGGCAAGAGAAGGGCCTCCCTTGCCGGGCCGGTGAGCCTGGTGATACGTCTCCAACATGTGGTCGGGATGTGCAATGAATCAAGAGTGACGAAGGGTTCTTACCCACGGAGCTCCATCGACGTACTTCTTTCGCCTATATATACTCTTATACCCTAAAAACATCAGGGGGAGCCACAAAACCACTTTTCCACCGCCGCAACCTTCTGTACCAGTGAGATCCCATCTGGGGCCTTTTCCGACGATCTGCCGGAGGGGATTCGATCATGAAGGGCTTCTACATCAACACCATAGCCTCTCCGATGATGTGTGAGTAGTTTACCACAGACCTCCGGGTCCATAGTTATTAGCTAGATGGCTTCTTATCTCTCTTTGGTTCTCAATACAAAGTTCTCCCCGATGTTCTTGGAGATCTATTCGATGTAATACTTTTTGCGGTGTGTTTGACGAGATTCGATGAATTGTGGATTTATGATCAAGTTTATCTATGAACAATATTTGGTTCTTCTCTGAATTCTTATATGCATGATTTGATATCTTTGCAAGTCTCTTCTAATTATCGGTTTAGTTTTGCCTACTAGATTGATCTTTCTTGCAAAGGGAGAAGTGCCTAGATTTGGGTTCAATCTTGCGGTATCCTTTCCCAGTGACAGTAGGGGCAGCAAGGCACATATTGTATTGTTTCCATCAAGGATAAAAAGATGCGGTTTATATCATATTGCTTGAGTTTATCCCTCTACATCATGTCATCTTGCCTAAGGCATTACTATGTTCTTATGAACTTAATACTCTAGATGCATGCTGGATAGCGGTTGATGTGTGGAGTAATAGTAGTAGATGCAGAATCGTTTCGGTCTACTTAATACAGAAGTGATTCCTATGTTCATAATCATTGACTAGATATTCTCATAACTATGCGCTCTTCTATCAATTGGTCGGCAATAATTTGTTCACCCACCGTAATACTTGCTATCATGAGAGAAGCCACTAGTGAAACCTATGGCCCCCGGGTCTCTTCTTTATTATATTGCATCTCTTTTTATTATCGCATCTCGTTTACTATTTTGCTATCTTTACTTTCAATCTATACAACAAAAATACCAAAAATATTTATCTTACTATCTTTATCAGATCTCACTTTCGTAAGTGATCGTCAATGGATTGACAACCCCTTCATCGCATTGGTTGCGAGGTTCTTGATTGTTTGCGCAGGTACTAGGTGACTTGTGTGTTATCTCCTACTAGATTGATACCTTGGTTCTCAAAAATTGAGGGAAATACTTACGCTACTTTGCTGCATCACCCTTTCCTCTTCAAGGGAAAACCAACGCATGCTCAAGATGTAGCAAGAAGGATTTCTGGCGCCGTTGCCGGGGAGATCTAAGCTCAAGACAAACCAAGTACCCATCATAAACTCTTCTCCCTCGCATTACATCATTTTCCATTTGCCTCTCCTTTTCCTCTCCCCCACTTCACCTTTGCCGTTTTATTCGGCCCTTTTCCGTTCGTCCTTTTGTTTGCTCGTGTTACCATGTGCCTTCTATTAGCTTGCATCTTAGCTTGCTAAATATCTATTGTTATGGATCCTCATCCTCTTGCTAATCTTTTTTAAAAGATCCAATTATGATGAACCAATTGCTAGTGATTTGAGTGTAGTAGATTATCTTTATGAGGTTTTGCTTGAAATTCGTGAATCTAAAAATTATGATGAAGTGTTGAAAGAAGAAAATTATAAAGTGATTCACGATAGCTCCTTGAATGAAAAGCATGATATCAATGATGTTATTATAAATTCTCTTAATGTCAGTTGTGTTAATGATATGCAAAACCCTAAGCTTGGGGATGCTTGTTTGGCTATGTCCACTACTTGTTGCAATGATCATGATTGGGGTGAATCTTACAATCTTGAAAATTTATTTAAGCCCCATGATGAATATGAGATTGATGATAATGTTTGCAATAATACTGAAAGTGGGTTTGGAAGAGTGTCAACTTTAGATCCCACATATTTGGATAATCTTCAATCTTATGAAGTTTTTGATAAAAGTGGGCTCGGAGAGGTCATGACTTTATTTTATGATAATCCCACTATTTCGGAAGAGTGTCAACTTTGCATGCATGTGGATCATGAACAGAAAATTTTATGTGATAGCTATATTATTGAAATTGATTATGATCCTACATGTAATTATTATGAGAGAGGGAAATATGGTTGTAGAAATTTTCATGTTGCTAAATTACCTCCCGTTATGTTGAGATTGCTATTGTTTCTTTCCTCTTCCTTGCATATGTTAGTTTTTACTTGCTATGATAATTTGTTTGCCTATAATATGCCTATGCATAGGAAGTATGTTAGACTTAGATGTGTTTTTCACATGCTATATGATGCCCTCTTTGTGCTTCAATTCTTGTCTTTCATGTGAGCATCATCAAATTTATTAATGCCTAGCTAGGGGTGTTAAACGATAGCGCTTGTTGGGAGGCAACCCAATTTTATTTTTATTCTTTACTTTTTGTTCATGTTTAGTAATAAATAATTTATCTAGCCTCTTTTATGATTGGTTTTTTTTATGTTTTAATTAGTGTTTGTGCCAAGTAAAGCCTTTAGGATCTTCTTGGGTGATTGTTGTTTGATCTTGCTGGAAAAAAACAGAAAGTGTGCGCTCAAGAGAATAATTTTCATTTTTTTACCAGAGAGTGATAAAATACCAATTCCAACTGCAGTAGATCAATATACAAATTATTTGGGTCGTCCTAATATTTCAGAATTTTTGGAGTTACAGAAGTATTCGAAATCTCAAGATTGCTACAGACTGTTTTGGAACAAGGAGTGCCAAGATCCTAAGCTTGGGGATTACCAAGGCATCCCCTCTTCCGTCTTCATCTATCGGTAACTTTACTTGAGGATATATTTTTATTCACCACATGGTATGTCTTTTGCTTGGAGCGTCTTGTATGATTTGAGTCCTTGCTTTTTAGTTTACCACAATCATCCTTGCTGTACACACCTTTTGAGAGAGACACACATGAATCGGAATTTATTAGAATACTCTATGTGCTTCACTTATATCTTTTAAGATAGATAATTTTGCTCTAGTGCTTCACTTATATCTTTTTAGAGCACGGTGGTGGTTTTATTTTATAGAAATTATTGATCTTTCATGCTTCACTTATATTATTTTCAGAGTCTTTTAGAACAGCATGGTAATCTTCCTTGGTTATAAAATTAGTTCTAATATGATGGGCATCCAACATGGGTATAATAAAAACTTTCATATAGAGTGCATTAAAAACTATGAGAAGTTTGATACTTGATAATTGTTTTGAGATATAAAGATGGTAATATTAGAGTCGTGCTAGTTGAGTATTTTTGAAATTGAGAAATACTTGTGTTGATGTTGGCTAGTCCCGTAGCATGCACGTATGGTAACCGTTGTGTGACAAATTTGAAGCATGAGGTGTTCTTTGAATGCCTTCCTTATGAGTGGCGGTCGGGGACGAGCGACGGTCTTTTCCTACCAATCTATCCCTCTAGGAGCATGCGCGTAGTTCTTAGTTTTGATGATTTGTAGATTTTTGCAATAAGTATGTGAGTTCTTTATGACTAATGTTGAGTTCATGGATTATACGCACTCTCACCATTCCACCATTGCTAGCCTCTCTTGTGCCGCACAACTTTCGCCGGTACCATAAACCCATTATTTACCTTCCTCAAAACAGCCACCATACCTACCTATTATGACATTTCCATAGCCATTCCGAGATATATTGCCATGCAACTTTCCACCGTTCCGTTTATTATGATACGCTTCATCATAGTCATATTTCTTTGCGTGATCATGTAGTTGACATCGTATTTGTGGCATGGCCACCTTTCATAATTTTTTTATACATGTCACTCTTGATTCATTGCACATCCCGGTACACCGCCGGAGGCATTCACATATAGTCATATTTTGTTCTAAGTATCGAGTTGTAATTCTTGAGTTGTAATTAAATAAAAGTGTGATGATCTTCATTATTAGAGCATTGTCCCATGTGAGGAAATTATGATGGATACTATTATTCCCCCACAAGTCGGGATGAGACTACGGACGAAAAAAGAGAAAAAAAAGAGGCCATAAAAAAGGAGAAGGCCCAAACAGAAAAATGAGAAAAAGAGAGAAGGGACAATGTTACTATCCTTTTTCCACACTTGTGCTTCAAAGTAGCACCATGATCTTCATGATAGAGAGTCTCTTATGTTGTCACTTTCATATACTAGTGGGAATTTTTCATTATAGAACTTGGCTTGTATATTCCAATGATGGGCTTCCTCAAATTGCCCTAGGTCTTTGTGAGAAAGCAAGTTGGATGCACACCCAGTTAGTTTCTTTTGTTGAGATTTCATACACTTATAGCTATAGTGCATGCGTTGCATGACAATCCCTACTCACTCACATTTATATTTATTGATGGGCATCTCCATAGCCCATTGATACACCTAGTCGATGTGAGACTATCTTCCTCCCTTTTGTCTTCTCCACAACCACCATTCTATTCCACCCATAGTGCTATGTCCATGGTTCGCGCTCATATATTGCATAAAAGTTGAAAAAGTTTGAAAAGGCCAAGTATGAAACAATTGCTCAGCTTGTCTTCGGGGTTGTGCATGATGGGAGCATTTGTGTGATAGAAATGAAGCATGGCCAAACTATATGATTTTGTAGGGATGAGATTTCTTTGGCTATGTTATTTTGAGAAGACATAATTGCTTGGTCAGTATGCTTGAAGTATTATTGTTTTTATGTCAATATTAAACCTTTGGCTTGAATCTCTTGGATCTGAACATTCATGCCACAATAAAGGAAATTACATTGAAAATTATGCTAGGTAGCATTCCACATCAAAAATTCTATTTTTATCATTTACCTATTCGAGGATGAGCATGAATTAAGCTTGGGGATGCTTGATACGTCTGCAATGTATCTATAATTTTTGATTGTTCCATGCTATTATATTATCTCTTTTGGATGTCTAATGGGCTTTAATATGCACTTTTATATTATTTTTGGGACTAACATATTAACCGGAGGCCCAGTGCCATTTTCTAATTTTTTTTCCTATTTTAGTGTTTCACAGAAAAGGAATATCAAACGGAATCCAAACGGAATGAAACCTTCACGAGGATCTTTCTTGGAACAAACGCAAACCAGGATACTTGTAGTGGATGTCTGGAACTCCGTGAAGCTTCCACGAGGCAGGAGGGCGCGCCCAGGGGGGTAGGCATGCGCCCCCACCCTCATGGGCCCCACGTGGCACCACTGATGTACTTCTTTCGCCTATATATACTCTTATACCCTAAAAACATCAGGGGGAGCCACGAACCACTTTTCCACCACCGCAACCTTCTGTACCCATGAGATCCCATCTGGGGACTTTTCCGGTGATCTGCCGGAGGGGGATTCGATCACGGAAGGCTTCTACATCAAGACCATAGCCTCTCCGATGATGTGTGAGTAGTTTACAATAGACCTTTGGGTCCATAGTTATTAGCTAGATGGCTTCTTATCTCTCTTTGGTTCTCAATACAAAGTTCTCCTCGATGTTCTTGGAGATCTATTCGATGTAATACTTTTTGCGGTATGTTTGCCGATATCCGATGAATTATGGATTTATGATCAAGTTTATCTATGAACAATAATTGGTTCTTCTCTAAATTTTTATATGCATGATTTGATATCTATGCAAGTCTCTTCGAATTATCTGTTTAGTTTGGCCTACTAGATTGATCTTTCTTGCAATGGGAGAAGTGCTTATCTTTGGGTTCAATCTTGCGGTGTACTTTCCCAGCGACAGTAGGGGCAGCAAGGCATGTATTGTATTGTTGCCATCGAGGATAAAAAGATTGGGTTTATATCATATTGCTTGAGTTTATCCCTCTACATCATGTCATCTTGCCTAAGGCATTACTCTTTTCTTATGAACTTAAATACTCTAGATGCATGCTGGATAGCGGTCGATGTGGGGAGTAATAGTAGTAGATGCAGAATCGTTTCGGTCTACTTAACACGGGCGTGATGCCTATGTTCATAATCATTGCCTAAATATTCTCATAACTATCATGAGAGAAGCCACTAGTGAAACCTATGGCCGCCAGGTCTCTTCTTTATTATATTGCATCTCTTTTTATTATCACATCTCGTTTACTATTTTGCTATCTTTACTTTCAATCTATACAACAAAAATACCAAAAATATTTATCTTACTATCTTTATCAGATCTCACTTTCGTAAGTGACCGTGAAGGGATTGACAACCCCTTTATTGCGTTGGTTGCGAGGTTCTCGATTGTTTGTGCAGGTACTAGGTGACTTGTGTGTTATCTCCTACTGTATTGATACCTTGGTTATCAAGAACCGAGGGAAATACTTATGCTACTTTGCTGCATCACCCTTTCCTCTTCAAGGGAAAACCAACGCATGCTCAAGAGGTAGCACCCGGCAAGGGGCGAGGCCACCACCAGAAGCAGGCACCCCGGCAAGGTCTACCGGGTCTCGCGGGAGAAAAACCACCCCACCAACCACCCAAGCATGACCCACGTCGTCAATCAGTGCGGTGTCAAGCCGCAAGGTGATTATGTGGTAGCCATTCGCCACATGGAGGCCATTTTCTACAGAAGGAACCCACAGATGACACCCGTCCTGCGACGTGTCAAGGGAACAGGCACAGGGCCAACAAGATAGCCCGGCAAGCCTTGCCGGGCGACCAGTGATGTTACACAAAGCGGTGCATTTAATGCACCCTGTCAGCCCGTAGAGTTAGGTATGATAGCACCTTTTGCTATCATATTAGTAGATAATGACTACTTTGCCATTGTGGTGACCCATTGATCTATAAAAGGAGGCCCATGGCACCCGTAGGAAGGTTGGAAAGTTGACGAACCCACACCACTATACACGCGTAGTCGCTTCCGCCCCAAGGCAACCCCTACCGCGCAAGTGTACTATGCTCCACCACCTCCATTCCACCATCAATCCACCAAAGCAGGAGTAGGGTTTTACGCCTCATGGCGGCCCGAACCTGGGTAAATTGCTTGTGCGCCGTCTATCGTGCTGCCGTGTGCTGGTCTGCTCTTTGCACAACGCGACGTACCCTTGCCAAACCAGTAAGGGGCCTCCTGGTCCCATAGGTGGCCGTGGATATCCCGCGAAACTTGGGCCTCAACGACGACTGAGACGACAAGTTGCTTCCGGCCGCAAGCCTATGTTGCTCCTTCTACAAAAGGAATGTGAACCATTTATGAGTGTGTAGTCGACTTGATTGAAAGCTAAATGTAAGGTCGTAAAAGAATAATTACCAGCATTCTATTCAATTTCCTTGTGATTGGGTCCGTGTGAAAAACCTTCTTTTCCTTGTCCCACTTGTACTAGGCACTGATGAAATCACGCTCCAACAAGTCGGTGTACTCCGCGAAGGTGTCCAGGACCCCTACGGCTTCACGTTCTGCGTCCTCCTTATCTCGTATGGTCCTTTTGCCAAGGTAACTGTTGTGGAATTGTCACAGCAGATGTCCTAGTGTGAGGACTTAGTCGTGAGGCCAGCGCATCTTTGTGGTAGCTTGAGAGGGGTTGATCGGGATGAGACACGCATGGCAGATCAACGCACAAGACAAGGATTTAGACAGCTTCGGGCCCCGGGAAACATCATCCGGTAATAGCCCTACATGTTGTTTGTGGCTAGATCTCATTATGCTCATGAGAGGGTCGCCGCATAAGACGGCTCCCCCTTTGTGTCTAGCCCTAGAGATTGTTTCTTGTCCCTCTTGGGGTGCCCTGCCCCTCCTTATATATGTTGAAGGGGCGGGTTACATGACTAGTCCTAGTAGGATTAGGATTACTCTATTACAAGTGGAGTCCTAGTCTTGCTTCCTTTGTAAGGAATTATTCCTTACGCTTTCCTCTTAAGCCGGCCCACCATAAACGTGAACCAGCCTTCTTCTGACCTGCCTGCCGGGTTACTAATGAATCGCCAAGATCAGGCGGGTCACTCTTGAGTTGCCAAGCTCCGGGCGGGTCACCAATGAGTCGCCATACTCCAGCCGGGTCATACATCTGGCGGGTTACACCACGGGGTATATCCCCAACATTAGCCCGTAGTTTAATTTGGATTTATCCATGTTAAACTGATTTGCAACATAAACACAAGAGAAAATTTAACAGGTTGTGCTCCGGGTTAAATATTCTTGTAAGCCGGCACCTAATCATCTTTAAGTCCTTGTCATTTCCTTCTTGATACATGCCCATGAACTCATAGCAAATCTCCTTTAGTAGATATGTTCTAACTTTGTGAATGCAAAAAACCCAGATACTTATTTTGAGAAACCCGGGTCAATAAGCCAGCTTCAGAGTCAATTTTGCTGATATTGGTCTCTTGTAGAGAAATATTGTAAGAAATAATCCACTTGAATCGGCTTGCAATAGCGCTGCCTTAAAAAACATTGGTCTTGAAATACTCATCTGACTTTCAACCGGCTTGAAGATGTAAAATTGCCGGTTTATCATTACCAAAACAGCCGGGTTATAAAACGATGCCGGGTCAGAATTGTTGTGGACACCGGGTCATAATTTGAAGACGCCGGGCTATGATTGTTGCAGACACCGGGTCATAATGATTGGTGATGCCGGGTCAATCTGATTTGCTCAAAACTGATAATTTAAAAGTATTTCTCCTTATATCCATGTTACCTGTAGCCCCCAAGTGCCGGGTTGTCATGCTTGCATCAACCTGGGACTTGTAATTGTCTTATGCTCACAAAAACTTAACCGATGTAGCCCCCAAGGCCCGGGTCATTATGCAATAATGAGCAGGGACTTTGTAGATGTAGACTTGAGCAGCAACATGTAGCCCCCAAGGGTCGGCTCAGTAAGATAATATTGAGCTGGGACTTTATATATATTTCCTTGAAAAGAATATCATATGCTGTAATCCTCTCCATGGGGCTCGAACCCACGTCCATAAGGTTAATAGCTTTGTACTCTTCCAACTGAATAGTGGACCTTTCAATATAATGGATTTAAGACTTGTGTACCTTGAATTGTTGACAGGAGCAATTGGTAGCCCTCAAGGGCCGGCTCATTACAATGTGATGAGTTGGGTCTTCAATAAGGCCAGTAAAAATGACTTTGCATTAGCCTCCAAGTGCCATGGTTCATGCTGACAGTGACATGGGACTTGCATATTTGATGTAATTTCAACTTGAATAATGTATCCCCCAAGTGCCGGGTCGTAAGCCTGCAGCGACGGGACTATTCCTTCCATTGTAGAATAAACCATATCCATTGATAAAATAATAGCCATTGCGCCAAAGCGACTTTGAATACCTTATCTGTTGACAAGTAAATCTGAAGTTTAAATACCCGGCGGCTGACCGATGACGATTTAATACGCCTCCATTGTAAGAATAAGTAATGTACATTAATAAAATAATAACAATTGCGCTGAAGCGACTTTGAATACCTCCATCATAATATCGGCTATTGATAACCATAATAAAAATCCAGCCATGTTGGCTATTAAAGATTTGAATAATATAATCCGGTTTGGAAAACCGGTTCCTGTGATATTGAATCATACTGCCGGTTTAGGATACCTGTGCAGTAAGGGTGATAACCCAATCCTCAAAATGTTTATGATTGTCATATGATGGCGACTTACCATCCAAAGTCAAGCCGGGTTAATCGAAACCACATATATGCTTCAGATATGAACAAAAAGGTCTCAAGACAAAAACAAAGATTGCTTTCAAAAAAACTTAAGCCAAACAGAGAAAAAAGGAGGCTCCTGATTCGAATACGATCAGTAAACCAGACCAAAAGGGGTTAAGCTTGGATTTGAATACGATCATAAAGCACCCTAGTGGTTTTGGCGTTGCGCCGATGAAGAGGGTACCGGCAACTATGTTCTCTTTGGTTCGAATACGACCTATGTTTGAACAAGAAGCCCCCAAATGACCTTGAGAGTTTTTTAACGACTCTGATTCGAATACGATCAAAGTCGGACCCAAAAGGGGTTAAGCTATGATTCGAATACGATCAAGAAGCCTCGTAGTGGGTTTGGCATTGCGCCGATCAAGAGGCTACCGACAACTATATTCTCTTTGGTTCGAATACGACCTATGTTTGAACAGGAAGCCCCCTAATGACCTTGAGACTTTTTTAACGACTCCCATTAGAATACGATCAAAGTCGGACCAAAAGGGGTTAAGCTAGATTCGAATACGATCAGCCCCCAATGGTGTTGGAAGCAGGGTACCAATGTTTGAGTTGTGCTTTGCAACAAACTCTCTTTGGTCCCTTTATTTTTTCCTGAGAACTCGAACTTTGCGAGAGATAAATTCTTCTTGAGCCGGAATTTTAAACGGGACATTGAGAGTTTCAAAGCTTTGTGGGCGACAGGTTTACCTTGAGCCGGATTTTAAACCGGATATTGAGAGCTTGAGCGCTTTGTGGGAGATAGATTCCCCTTAAACCGGATTTTGAACCGGAATTCTTCTTTTTAAGCTAGAAATTTTCTGACGGCCTTTAAATATTCACCAATAAGGCAGTAGCCTCTAGGGCCGGGTTATTTTCACTCCAATGATCCGGAGTTCTTGAATATGCTTTAAATCATTTACTGAGTCATGTCATCGTAGCCCCCGAGTCTCAAGGCGACTCGAGGAGTTGTCTTGAGATTCTCCATATTTGATCGTGATATAAACCGGTATGAGTCAGTTAACAGCTCAGTGATATAACTTGTCCTGCATTGGA
This sequence comes from Triticum urartu, assembly GCF_003073215.2. Lineage (NCBI taxonomy): Eukaryota > Viridiplantae > Streptophyta > Magnoliopsida > Poales > Poaceae > Triticum > Triticum urartu. Next base: position 398,517,741 of record NC_053025.1, on the reverse strand, counting down.
GAACTTGCAAGCCAGAGTAATTGCTATTTTAAAGAAAAGCACTATATAATATAAAAATATACTGGATGTATTTCACCTGATAAGTTAAACCAGAAATTATCCACCGCGGAGTTGATGATCACCATGGTGAAGCTGAAATCAATCACGAGCGTGTCGGCCACGGGAAACAGACAGATGAGTCGGCCGCAGCGTTGTAAGCCGGTGCGGACGAGCAAGTTGTCCTCCTCGTTGTAAGACGGCGTGGACGCGTGAACCGACCGCGAGAGCGGATGGGCGAGTCGGCCATGGGAACGAACAATGAGTCAGTCGCGTGTGTTGACGTAGCGGGGGTGGCAACTTGCACAGGACGAGCGCCAATGCAAAAATAATATTTTCTCATGCCCCTTTTGGGACACCTTTTTGTAAGGGATAATGGTCCTGCGAAATAATATCATAGACTAAGTAATTGTTCTTTGATGAAAGCAATATGTGTTAATAAATAAATTTAGATAAATTTCACCTGATTTGTCCGGATGACAGATAATCTGTTCAATGCGACAGAAACGATGTCAGGCGACCGGCGATTCAATATAACCCCGATGGCTTAACACGGCAGAGGCGAGCCGGATGGCTGTGCACATATACGCGCACACAGGGTAGCAGCAGAGGCGAGTCTAACGGGTGTGCGTTAGAGATTAAACCTATTGACTTGCCAATTCGATCCAGTGTGGTAGTCCTTTGCCAAAACATGTACGCTCAGGCAAACCGCTTTAACAAATATTATTTCTCCTCTAGATCGGTTGTCTCCTGAGACTCTGAGCTCTTACCATGGGTAGTACTCAAGTAGTATTTGATGGATCACTTTATTTATGTGAACAGCAGCAACAGAGTAGTATTCCCTTCATCACGTACTTTGGATTTGACTTTGTCTTGTCACAAAAAAAGTAGCAGCAGAGGCGTAACTCAGCGACTCTAGAGGGGCGTCGGCAAGGCGGGCCGTGACCAGGTAGCAGCAGCTCTCGGGGCGACAGCGATGGAGACCCGGCCAGGGCGGCTCGTACTGTCTCGGGTGTGTTGACAAGTCCAGATGGTAGCCTGCAATTTACTATTCCAGGCGGCTTCCTTTGGATGGCTATTCCAGGCGGCCTCCTTTGGATGGCTTTGACTTTGACTCGGAGTACTAATAGTAGTACTATTCAGTAGCGATTGATTTGACATGCTTGCTTTGATCAAATCTCAAGCGGCGGCTCGCAGGCAGGACCTGACTGAGGCGGAACACCGGTTTGGATGCGGCAGTAGCAGGGCCCCGACGACTTGAAGCGAGGGCGAAGGCGAGCAGCACAGGCAACAGGGCGGCGCAGTGACACGCGAAAAATAAATTAACTTCCAGGTGGTAGTGATCTTGGGCAATCCACGCCCGGGTCATGGTGGTCTTTTACTCGAACAATAAATAACTCCTGTTTGATACTTCTGGTATTTCCAGAATAATGGGGTTTCTGCCAGAACAGATGTTGGTCTTGGCTCGCATAATAACCACTGTAACAGATATCGACTCGCCTCCAGATTCGCCGGATCACTGGGTCACGTTTATCCACCCGTAACCCTAATTTTCTTTGAACGCAAATCTCGTAAGTGCAGACCCTTCCAAACCGGTTCTTCTTGATCCTAAAATTTACGAACTTCTCGAAATCCTAGAAAAAATCCCTCCAAGAACTCAACACCATTGTGCGCAGGCCCATGGTGAGTGCCAACTATCATGGAATTGTCACGGCAGATGTCTTAGTGTGAGGACTTAGTCGTGAGGCCAGCGCATATTTGTGGTAGCTTGAGAGGGGTTGATCGGGATGAGACACGTAGGGCGGATCGACGCACAAGACAAGGATTTAGACAGCTTCGGGCCCCGGGAAACATCATTCGGTAATAGCCCTACATGCTGTTTGTGGCTAGATCTCATTATGCTCATGAGAGGGTCGCTGCATAAGCCGGCTCCCCCTTTGTGTCTAGCCCTAGAGATTGTTTCTTGTCCCTCTTGGGGTACCCTGCCCCTCCTTATATATGTTGAAGGGGCGGGTTACATGACTAGTCCTAGTAGGATTAGGATTACTCTATTACAAGTGGAGTCATAGTCTTGCTTCCTTTATAAAGGAATATTCCTTATGCTTTCCTCTTAAGCCGGCCCACCATAAACGTGAACCAGCCTTATGGGCCTTGGGCCTTGTCGTCCGTCTGACCTGCCTGCCGGGTTACTAATGAATGGCCAAGATTAGGCGGGTCACTCTTGAGTCGCCAAGCTCCGGGCGAGTCACCAGTGAGTCGCCATACTCCAGCCGGGTCATACATCCGGCGGGTTATACCACGGGGTATATCTCCGACAGTAACCACAGCTTCCGAGGCGCTGGTTTCCCATGTTCCTTTGGTGAAGCTCCTTGTATTTCTCAGACTTAAGTTGGCTGCCTCGGTAGCGCAAGTGTCCTTGAACTTTTTGAACTCTTCTTCCGTACGTGTTGTATTGTCCACCAAAATCTTGGTCTTGGGTTCTTTAGCCTCAATATCCCGTTTCACCCTCCCTTTCTAGGAGGCCAAATCATTGATGAACATGCCCATGTCGTGGTTGTTAATCTTTTTCATGGCAGGATCATCCCACAGGTGTTCTAAGCATTCATTCTGGCCGGGGAACTGGAATCTCTTGTGCAACTTCATTAGGAGCAAGTGCTCCATATGTTCTTTACTCCTTAAGTCAACATGATTGATGCTCACACTTTCCTGTAGGATGCATCCGACTTGGTTACCGTAGCATCATCCGGTGCTATTGGCTTGAATTTGCTAGGATGCATCTATGTGACCAGCAACCTTCTGATGCCGAGTTTGTTAGGGCATCGAGTCCTCTACTACTGCTTATTCTTTTCATTAGAGGCTTTGGTGCATGTACCTTCGGGCAGTCTCGGCACTGCCATCGGTGTCAATGTCGGTGTTAGTACCATCGTTGAGGGCACCCTGCAAACCTTGTGTGCGCTGACTAGACAAAAAGTCAAGGTAGTCATGTTCACGGTCATATTGTATGTCGTCAGTGGCCTGGTCAGAAGCCTCGGTTTCTTTGTTGTTCAACATGTTTCCTACAGTTAAGTTTGGTCATTTAATTCTTAAACTATAATAAAATGAGTAATGGCACAAAAAAGGTTATGGTTTGCCGGAATGGCGTTTCACTCCCGTCGCCGCAAATACCGAGCACTTGATATGCCTACTTTTTAGCACAAGTCATGCCGAAATTCACAGGAAATTTCAGCATGACCTTTGCTAAAAAGTGGACATATCAAGCACCTGAAATTCACTGAAACATAAATGAATCAACAATCCGACAAAACATAGGCCACTCAGATCATTTTCCCTGCAAACAATATGAGGGGAGAGAACACTTGGCTACATGGTCATCCACATCAAGACATGATCTTGTGCATGATCGTCAAAATAGACATGACATCGTCGAAACATAATTGTATTGATGCAAACAAGGAACTTTGGCACATGATCGTATTGATACAAACAAGGGTTTAACTAAAAAGTTTAAATGGGAAAAATTCTATTTTTTCTTTAAATAGCAACAACTGATTGAACTAAGTTTTTTAAATAGCAATAATATTCTCTTTTTCTTTAAATAGCCAAAAATGCTTTAATTATTATTTTTAAATAGCAAACAATTCAATTTTTTCTTTAAATACCAATAATTGCTTTAACTGATTTTTTGAGCAACAATTCTATTTTAAATAGGGTTCATAACCTAGCACTAACCTAGCACTAATCTAGCACTAAACTAGGGTTCAAATGGCACCTAGGTTTCATAATCTACCACTAACCCTAGTGTGCATATTGCACTAATCTAGCACAAATTAACCTAGGGTTCATATGGAACTAATCTAGTAGTCATTAACCTAGGGCATACATATGGTAGAGAGAGAGAGAGAAGAGAGGAGGAGGGGCTTACAGCGCAGAGAGGTCGATGGAGAAGTCGATGGAGGAGGAGGAGGCGTGGGGGAGGGAGATGAAGACGGGCTTGACGAAGGAAGCGGCGCTGAGGACGATGGCCCGGGTGGCGGAGGGGCCCGGATCTTCTTCGGCGGCCTTGGCAGGGGCACGGACGGTGGCGCGATGGCGGAGGCATGATGTCGACAATGGTGGGGGCACAGACCGCGGAGGCGCAGGGTCCACAGTGGCGGGGGCGTGACGGCGGCGAGGGTGACATAGGAGAGGAGAGAGGGGAATGGGGAACTATGGTAGAAAGGAGGGACCCGTGCTATAGCAGAGTTAGCTACATCGCGGGTACAAAGGACGCACGCTACTGTTAACTTAGCTATAGCGTGGGTCTAGGAACAACGCTAATGCTAATGTTTTCAATTTCTCCTTTCTCCTTTTCTTTTCATTTTATTTTCATTATTTCCTTTCTCCTTTTTCTTTTTATTTTCATTTTCTTTTCCAATCCTTTCATTTTCTTCTTTCCTTTCTCATTTTTCTATTTATTTTCATTTTCCTTTCTTTTCCAAAAGACGACCGAGCCGGGAGGAAGGGGATCGGATACAATGTATATAACTCAGGCGACGATATATATTACACATCATTTTACCGATAAGGATTAAGTGCGTACACAAAATAAATAAATACATATATATATATATATATATGATGGTTTCTCAGCGTCGACATATTTGTTTCTGAGTGAGCTTCTTTCCCTTCTTGTTCGCTATCGAATAATTGAGCCCCTCATTGTAACTTTTCCTTTTCCATGGAGTACGATCTTTCTTAGGTTATGTAGTATTGATTCTTCCTTTTACATATGCTTCATTGTCATCGTCATCTTCCCTCACCAAGTTTCCTTGCTAGTCGTAGTCTTCCTCGTTAGTGACACCATCCATTCCGATGATGTTGCTTTTGCCTCTCCTCCTGACAACACGGCTGGGATTGCTCGTGTCGGTTATGAAGAAGCATTGTGTCACGTGCTTAGTGTGTACCCGTGGCTTGTTTTTTGCGATGGCGTTCATGGTAGCGCTCTTGGCGTCGTGTATAGATATGTTAGTGAAATACCGGTTTTCCCTTTCGACATTCTTAGCCCATCGGACACAGAACATTGTCGCCTTGTACAGTCCAGAGTAGTGAAGCTCCCAGATCTCCTCGACCCTTCCGTAGAATCTTTCAGTTGCGGTGTTCTCGCCAGTCATGCATTCCATCACCAGCCCCGAGGTCTGAAAATCACTATTTATATCTTTGGCCTTCGTGTATCTGTCAATATCGTATGCCTGATAGGTAGCAAGGTTGGCCGCGGGGCCATGTGCGAAGGCATACATGAGCAATCTGTATGTCGAGCCCTCTTCCAAGGGATTAGCAAGAACATGCACTTTGAACCGAGGCAGGAAAGTGGAGTTGTGCTATCTAATAACTTCGGCATTCATCCTGCATAGCCCCTGGTCATAGTACTTCTTTGCGATGGTTTCTTTGTGTAGTGTTGCGAAAGGATATGCCACGTCTAGGTGTTGTAGCTCTACTAAGTTTGCTATGTCAAAGTCGTTGCGTCGATCCAAGTAATCCACATGCAGTACCCTGCGGCCGTTCATGTGACCTTCTTCTTCGAGCCTCGTAAGGTGCTTCTTAATGGGCAAACCAACAATAGGCTCTCCGCCATATAGATAATTCTCGCACAACAAGGTGCACTCTGGGTCAGATAGGCCTGTATGATGCTTCCATCTGGACGACACATGTTATGAATGAATCCCTTGATGACTCCATCCATCTTCTCGAACGACATCATGATATGCAGGAATGTCAGCTCGAGGTCTGTGATGTCGTCCACAATGTCGACACATAGATGCCACATGACATCAAAGAACACGGGCGGGAAGTAAATATTAAGCTCATTTAGTATGAAACGATCTCTTTCTGTAGCCTTCGGAGCTGCTTCACACTGATCAACTTTCGAGAGATAATGTCGAAAAAGTTGCAGAGACCAATAAGCGTGTCACGGACATGCTTGTCCATTATCTCTCTAAGGGAAACATGGAGTATATGCGTCATCATCACATGACAGTCATTGAGACGTCATCCCACTGAACCTTTTCTTCTTCGTGTGTACAAATATGCTTATCTTCCCAAAGTAACCGGAACTAACTTTGATTCAAGTAAGGCACTTGAAGAATTGATCGACCCCCTTAAGACTTAAGGTAAAGCAAGAAGGGGGGCAATAATTCTCTTCCTTCTTATTCACTTCTTTGCCCTTGTCCCGCGCCTCCATCTCCGTCTCCTCCGACTTTTTATGGGGTGGCATGTGAAGATCTGCCCCGATTTTCAAATCTTCCAAGTTTCTTCTTGCCTTCGGCCCATCCTTGGTCTTATCCGGCATGTTCATCAGTGTTGCAAGCAAGCTCTCAAGGACATACTTTGTGATATGCATTTGATCAAGGCAATGAGGCGTGTCAAGTTTGGGCCTGTACTCCAAGTCCCACAAAACAGACCTTGTTTTTCATACCTTCATCAACGGCTCCGACGCCTTTTTCATCTTTCCCGGTGTGGGGAACTTTTCCTAGTTTTTCAATGGCTCGTCGATTTTGGTGCCTCTCCATTTACGTGGAGGTCCTCGATGCTCAGCCTCACCATTGAATAGATCTCCATAGTTTCCCCACGGTTTCTCCAAGGGTCGTCCTTCACGAGCCATCTTCGATGCCCCATGTACACAATTTTCCTAGACCTGCCATCTTTTGTTAGCTGCTGAGACATTGTATCATGCATGCAATGATGCATCCGCAATATACGTGGCACACCTAGCCTGTGACATATCCATAACCGAGATAGTCATGCACCATTGTCATCAATGTGGCTCTCACATAGAAATACTCGCCTTTGCTGGCATCCCATGTATTGGCCGGTATTTTCCATAACAAGTCTAACTCCTCTTGGCGTAGCCCCAAATATAGATTAATATTATTTCCCCATTGTTTCTGCCATTGAATCGACATGCTCATGTGTATGTACTTTGACTTCATGCAAAACCAGGGGGAGGTTGTACATCCATACAAACATGGGCCATGTGCTATGGTTGGTGTTCTAGTTTCCAGATGGATTGATGCCTTCAGTACTTACACCAAGCACGATGTTCCTTGCATCACCTGTGAAATATCAATATTCGGCGTTGAACGCTCTCCACTAGCTTGCATCCATGAGCTATCTCAGCTTCGGATCATCTCCATCGTCAGGCTTTTTCCTCTCTGCATGCCTACGCATGAGCTTTGCTTCCTTAGGATCTACAAAATAACACTGTAGACAGGGACTGATCGGTAAGTACGATATAACTTTCTGGGGAGATTTCTTTCCGTCCTTCTTGTATTGAGAAGCATTGAACACCGGACATCTAGTTTTTTCCGCGTGCTCCTTTTGATAAATGACGCAATTGTTGATGCATGCATTGTATCTAATATGCGGTAGATCAAGAGGGCACATGATCTTCTTGGCCCATCCACACTAGTAGGACACAGGTTCCCCGCGGGAAGAACCTTCTTTAGGTACTTGAGAAGCTCATCAAGGCATATGTCGGTCCATTTGTTTTTAGCATTCGTCTTTAGAAGTTCGAGCATGAAACTCAAGCGGGTCACTTCAGGATCGCAACCATCGTACAATGGAATGTTCGAGTCTACCTCCAGTTGCTCCAGCTTTGCCTCCTCTCTTGAAGCAGCTCTGTCGCTACTCGTCTTTTTGCGAAGCAGGTCTCGAACACGAGGCCCCACACAATTGAACTTAGTAGCGATGAAGGCTACGGTGTGTCCACATCTTATCCGCCGCCATTTCCGACCTCTTCTCCGCTGCCATTTCCGACCTCTTCTCTACCGCCATCTTCAGCCTCTTCTCCACCGCCATGTCCGGCCTCGTCTGTGCTGCCATGTCCAGATCTTCTCTGCCGCCATTATCGGTCATCAATTTGTCTGGCCCTGTGTTCTCATTGGCTGCCCCATCGGCGCCTTGATCATCATCATCTTCACTTATCCACCGAGTAGAGCCATCCATGAAACCAGTCATGAGCAGGTGCACCTTCAAACAACCATCCTTAAAGGGTTCGAGCTAGACTCCTCCTTTGCATCTTCGACATGGACATAAAATCTATGTCCGGTTATTTTCATACATGTCCTGCATCGCAGACTGCAACCATTTTTTCCACCATCGTTCCACTAACCATCATGATCACCTACACGGTAATAATTAGCAAATTGATTATAAAAATGCATGCATGCATCAGCCGTACAAAAGTTCGGCATGACCTTCCATAAAAATAGGACATATAGAGTTTTCCCGAAATTCGCCAAAGCGGAAATAAAACGACATTTCGGTAAAACAGAGGAAACTCAAGCACAATTCGGCGGCAACTCATGCCACGTGCACAATTTCCATCAGATCACCAGACTAGGTCATATCGCACACACACATATTTCCATTCTTGCAAAGCACAAATTTTTACTCACCTATCTCGAGATAGAGATTGAGTATGGTGATAAGGTCGATCGGTGTCGCCACACACCTAGCTAGTGATCAAAAGTGGACAAACATTACTTCTTGACATGGTAGATCTAGTTAGGTAGGTAGATAGGTCACTTCATTAAATTGGTAGATCTGCCTAGCAAGTTGGGGAAGGAGCTGACTCTGACTAGTGGAGAGGGGGAGAAGTGAGGAAAAAGAGAAAGGGGTTGCATTAATGGAGGTGGTGTAGTTAGCTAGGAGCATTCAAGAGAGAAAAAGAGGGGTAGAAGAAAGAGAGTAATGGGGGGAGAAGTAGTGGGGAAGAAGCAAAGTGAGGAAGAGAGGAGGGGGGAGGGAAAAATAAAGGGAGAGAGGAGGGGGGAGAGGGATGGAAAAGGTGGCTATTGAGCTTTAGCAGCAGCGCGGGTCAGCAAACGACGCTACTGCTAAATAGTTCACAGTAGCGCGGTCCTGCAAGCAGCATTGCTGCTAAGTGGGGCCTACCATGTGGCACAATACAAACTTAGTTAGAGCGATGTTCCTGAAAAACGCGCTACTGCTATCTTTTTAGCAGTAGCGTGACACATTTGGGACTCATTGCTACTATACGTACCATGCTTGCTAAGGTGTGGTTCTCATAGCTGTAGCGCCCTTCGGTAGGGCCGCGCTACTACTAAGGAGATAGTAATAGCTCCTTTGAGATCCGCGCGCCACTGTAAAGTAGGAGTAGCACCTTGAACAAAGACGCACTGCTGATAAGACTCCACGTATAAGGTTTTCCCTGTACTGTGTTCTCTGCTGATTCTGCTCTTTGTGTTTGTGCATTCCCCTAGTTGAATCGCAATGGGGATGGTCATACGCATGCCATCCTTGGTGCACCAGGTAAGGGAATCGCTTGCATGAACCTGAAACAGCAGATTGCGCATCGATTTCATCAACTTCATCACCTCTTTCATCAATGATGGCCCTAAGAAGAAGGGCATCACAATGACGAATCCTTGAAGTTCTAGTCTTCCCTCGCACATATTCACAGGTAGAGCGGGAAATGCAGGTGGTGTGAACACTGTGGTTGGCAAGACCAGTGTAGGCAGCACGGTCGCCGTGCCCACCGCGGCTAGAGTGGGAGTGTTGGTGCTATGATAGCCCCCTTATGTTTTGGAGTTTGTTGACACAAATAGTATGGGACTTATGTGTTTGCTAGTGCACACAGAGTAACAGGTCCCTGAGATCACAAGGAGTTCGATGCAAACAACGAAGATAATCTCCCTATGGTGCAGAGAAGGTTATCACCGAAGATTATGTTAACAAGAGTGACCCCTCAAAAAATTCTGAAGTGAAGCAATTTGGTTCGGTGTCTGTCCAAGGAAATGACTATGTCCGAGGAAGTTGAAGAGAAAGTGAAGACATAGAATTTATTCCGTTCTTCTTCTTCTTCTTCTCTTTATTGATTCATAGGACCACCATACTATTAAGTGGGGTGCAGCGTTCGAAACTTTGATTCTCTAATGCTAAACCCAAATCCTATGGAAGTTGCGAGAGGAATCTATATGTGTTCCAAGCAAATACTTGCCAGCAGATACTGTGATCTTCTTCGCTGCGAGATATTTGTCTCAGACGAGGAGTTAGCATTACTTGTTCCTCAAGTAATATTACTCTTGCTCCAAAATCTGACCGTTGTGAACGTGTCAGTTGGCCATTAGCTAGACCGCGTGTCCAAAATGGTCATTTCCCACCAAGGAAGGATGCGGCTATAAATAGCCACCCCGTGCCGTCTTTGTCTGGTGGCTTCTCCCTTTGATTCTGAGAAGATTGTTGACCAACCCCCTCCCTGAGTGATTTGAGTTTAAAATCCATAGAGAAAAAGTACCTTGAGTCGAAGAATTAGATAGTGGTTTAGCATCACTCGAATCTAAGTCCATTACGCTCTGCCTATTAGTCTTGAGAGTGACAAACTCTCCAGACGGTTAGGTGTCAAGTTATTCAGAGACCAAGAGTGATTGTGGTTCTCGAAGAAGAGGTCTGTAAAGGTTCGGAGATCGCCTCAAGTATCTACCATGAGTGATCGACATTGGTTGAGGAACCAATTGTCTAGGAGAATAGGGTGAAGAGAGTTTATCTTCCGTCTTAAGTCACAACCCCTCCAAGTAGACGTAGTCCTTGTGCAGAAGGATGAACTAGTCGAACAAATATCATGTTGCCATCAACCATCACCGGTTACCTTTGATGCCCATGTTTACATTCGATCAGTTTTCGTTCATGTGATTTGTCTCGATGCATGTTTTAGTTTCCTTTTGGTGCTTAGTTTTAGCTTGCAGTGGTTTATTTTTCATTGGCTCCGCTACTTGGTTCCGAGAATTTTGAGATTTCCAAAAAAATTTGAAACTCCCATTCACCCCCCTCAGGTAGAGATAGTTCATTCCTATAGTGTGGCACCCCGGCTCAGAGAAACCGAAACACCCCGTATTCCATCCTAGAGATCAAGACTTCTGGAATACGGCGCTGCTTGGCATAGAACAAATTAGCTCTTGTTACAAAGGATAATGGTACAAGGGTCTAATGTAACAAGGAATCACTTGAGCACAGCGACACTACGCCTACTAAGGTAGATCTATGCTAGTAGCAGAAAAACTCGTAGTAGCGGAATAACTTCTAGCGGTGGAACAAAGACGATGGTGGTGAACTCCACTCCACAAGGACTCTGGCTGGGACATGATCTAGATCGCACGATCGGTAACCTCAACAAGCAATCCATCACGGCCCCAGCTGCAATTTAGCATGACACGCCAGGTCAGTACTATGAATGCACTTGCAAGCTGACAACAACTAAAAGCATCAAGGCAAGACAATAACATATCATTAATATGTTAAGTTGTCAACAACTACTATGATGTGGAAGCAATAACTAAGCATGATATGATACTACTAGAATTACTGCCGAACCATCATCTTAAGAACCATCTCACTCTGGGCTATCTGGCCAAACAATATATCACCTCGATCACCTCGTGATCAATACCTCCTCGTTATAACCATATGATCACATCACAACTGAATGATCAACCTCGAAATGATCCCAACATCGGCATCCTACCAAACTATTACTACTCACATATAAATATATAAGTCATCTAAAAATCATACTGTCATGTGAGTGTTGATCAAACGACGTGACCTAGTACGAACTACGTCCATGACCGAGGGCGTGGCTATCGATAGATTAAACACGCACTGCAGAGGTTAGTACACTGTACCCACACCACAGAACCCATGGCCTCATGCTCCCATTCAGGTGGACAAATTGCATTATGACAAAACCAATCCACTGCATGACACTCTCTCGGCCACTCCTACCAACTCCCCTTTGGGCTCAGTCCTGGGTGGCCCCGATGTCACCTCGTGACATCCAACATCCACCATCATGGCAAAACAAAAGCGGCCCCAAACGGGGACAAAAAGGCACCTACAACAACTACATGCACACAAGGTTATCGCCGCCTACCAAGTCAGGATAGCGCACACGCTTAACCTTCCCTTGTTGGACACACCGGCGAGAGGCATGACAATATACCGAATTAGGGCCTTCCCATAAAGGCAAATGTCGTTGCACTGGAAAAGCCCGGTTCGGTGGCACCTGACCAACGAAATGACGGAAGTTTTCCCCAAGATATATCTGTGATAACTGGTACGCTAATATCATATATCGACCTATAATCCAAGTCATAGCAATATCCAACAAATGATCCAAAGCATAATGTAGTTAATACTATGAAGATCGCATATTAACTAAGATCTTGATGAATCCAAGCATAAGGATGCTACTAAATCAATATTAATATCAAGATATTAACCAAAAATGCACATGATAGCATCAAATCCAACATAATCCTCAAAAGCATATTATCAAATACTATCATGATGAAAAATAACAATAGCAACTAATAATCCAAAGGCAACGTGGCATCCTCAATCTGCAAAATATTACTCCTAGAAATCCAAGCCTCATCATGGCAATAGCATGATCAGAATATCACCCCAAGAAATGCCATGAACAAATCATATATAGAGATCGTGGGCTTTGAAATCACCTAAATTGGAGTTATGGCTGCAAAGTTACGGCCGTTCATTCGTTAGGCAGAAAAATCAATAGATTTTGTGCTTTTCTCCCACTAACGGATGAACATTTGCAATGTAGAGGTTTTGGTCGGCGGCTGAGAGCTGAAAGCACATTTCTAGCAATACGCTTCCCCATAGCGAAAACGTACTCTGCTTCAGTACAGAGGTAGAATACGCTTCCTCCAGGCGAAGACGTATTTGGCCCAATGTGTTTCCACTTAACCGTGTGGGCCCGTGGCTGCGTTGGATGACGAGTGGCATCATGAGGGAGGTGAGGGGCTCGCTTGGCAGGGTTGTCTTCCTCCTCCCGTGCTTGCACTTAGCCGAGGGGAGGGGAGGACCCCGACGGCACTGTCGGCCACCGCTCGGGCCGTGCGGCATACATGCATGATCAAGGGGCTGAGACGCACCTTCTTGGACTAATCACGCATCCCGGGGAGGTTGGAGTCGAGCAGGGCTACTGCTGTAGCGGACGGTGATGTTGGGCACCGGAGGGCTCGGGGCTAAGGCGCTTCCGGCAGACGAGCGAAAGGTGGAGGAGGGTCAGAGGGCTTCTTTGAGCTCGGTGGTGGTGCTGGCTTGGGCAGAGGGGTACCGGAGTAGTGGGGCAAGGGAGAGGCCCGAACGCGAATGACTTGCCGGAGACGGGGAAGAAAGACCTCCCTGCTTGATTTAATGGCGTTGGGGGTCGATTGGGAGGTGGTGGATACAACTGGTGAGGAGAGGAGAGCTCGGGTGGGTTTAAGTAGATGAGGGCGAGGTGCCGAGCTCGGGTGCCGCCATGGACAAACGGCCAAAGCTCTAGCGAGGAACATCACTCATGATGCGAGGAGGTCATAGCAGAGAGTAGAGGAGCTGCACTGGAGCAGAGGTTGATGCCACGGTAGAGGAGGAAGAGGACGGAGCAAGCTACAAAGCCGGTCGGGTATAGTACGCCCGTGGGCGCACGGTGGCTAGCTTCAGAGAGGAGGTTTCTAGAGGGGGCAGAGGGCTGGAGAGCAACATGAGTGAAGGACGAGTCAGGTCGGCACTAGGGGACATGCGAACACCACCGGGAAGAGGAAGGCTGATGCGATCCAATGCGCAGAGCATGGCCGCAATGCACAGAGCATGTGCACAGCCATGCTAGCAGCGTAGTCACCACAAGACATGGCATGGAGAGGACAATAAATGTGTCAATTAATGTCTAGCATGTTGTCTCTGCACCCTGGAGACTGTATGAGGTGAAAGATGATCAAAAGAAACCAAGAGCAGATGTGAGGCTTCACTAGTAGTTTGATGTATCAAACTTGACTACACATCTGTGATCAACAGATAAGTGATAAGGGGCAAATGTGATGTGTGGGAGGTTGAGAGTAAGAAGGACTATGATCATGTGCAGTTTGAGGAGAGTTGGACCATTAGTTATCATAGTTGCTTTGCAACTTCAAATATAGTCCAAAAAGAGAGTGGATGATGCAGTCACATGGAGTGTTCAACTGAGCTGAAATTTGGTAGATCATGGTCATATGGACATAAGAATATGCTGTACAAATTTCATATCATTTGGAATTGCCAAAATGGTACTTCCTTCATAGATAACCTTTTTTTTTCTGGAAACTTGTGATAATATTGGAGATAACTTGGCTTAATGAAATGACCCCAAATTGGGTGGAGATAGGTTTTATGGCTAGGAGAATGCTCTGGTAAATTTTCAGCCATAATGAAGCAATATAAAATATACTTGTTTCACAACCTAAAAATATTGACAGAAGCAAAGATTTGATGGTGTGCTCACATAGATGATTGGATGGGGCTGAAAGTTTATGATATGAGCGTTTGAAGGATCTTGCAAAATTTCAACTCATTTGGATACTCCTAGCTAGTACTTCTTTCAACAAGGCTTCCATCTGACAGAAACTATAGTGACCCGACCCGAATGGGTCAAGTCTCTGTGCTTAAGTGTCATCCCTGGATCGGTATGCTGACACACACAGTACTCGAGGATTTATAACAGAGGTAAATCACATGTAAAAGTAACGTAAATACTATTACCTTGCATATTATGAGAGAAAACCTTGCATATTATGAGAGAAAAAGCATTAGAATTGCTTCACAAAGTTTTATATTGATAGACAACACTATAAATAACAGTAGGAAAGATGATGCAAAATGGACCCATCGAGTCCCCCAAGCTTAGACCTAGCTTGCCCTCAAGCGAAATCCGATATCGAAAATCATGTCCACATGTTTAGAGAGAGAGGTGTCGATGAAAAGAAAATTTGGACATAGTAGCATCATGATCATTAATACAACAGCAATATTCATTATCATATAACTTCTCATGAGCAAGTAATAATTCATACCAACATCAAAGTATAAGGCATAAACTTTCTTGAAAACTAACAAACTATTTTCTCGGTCAACAATGCAATTGCAATTCATCATATTTTCAGGAAGGGTCTCATGTCGAAGCTTTTTATCAAGTCCACATACTGAACCATCATTTAGTATTCTATGATTGCTAACACCAACAACATATATATGGAGCAAAAAGTTTTAGCCAACACTACTGCAGGATGCTGCTAATGCGACACTATGATCAGAGACCCTTCGAGAAACTGTGTGCGATGCAACAATCGCAAACAGTGCTGTATGAAAAATGTCAGAAATGTGTAAAACGTTTGCGATGACGGATGCATCAAACACGGTTCAGGTTTTAGTTGCGTGTGCGATGAAGGGCATACGGTTCAGTTCAATGAACTGCTTGTGATGAGGAGGAACAAAAGAAACGGGCAGCCAAATGAAGGCGTGTGTGATACACAACATACGGTTCACTCGGATGAACTGTTTCTGATTAGGCAACACAAAAGAAATGGTCAGCCAGATCAAAGGTGTGTGCGATATACGGCATGCGGTTCACTCGGATGAACTATTTGTGTTGAGACATGAGAGCAGAAATGGTCCAACTTAACAAGATGTGTGTGATACGCGGCAAACAGGTCTGTAATCAGAAATGTGTGTGAAGACCGATAATAACACAGACAGTTGCTGCTAATAAGACATGTGTGTTGTGCGATGGGATTGCATACAGAACAACACCATATATATATATATATATATATGTGTGTGTGTGTGTGTGTATACACACACACACACTTATAAGGACATGCTTGCATAACCAAATTAAACATCCACTTACATAGGTGGCTACTACAACCATGGCATTTGCACACACCAAAGTAAACTATTACATACATAATTACATAGGTGGCTACTACACACATGACATTTCCACACACACCAATAAAGTAAACTATATATTACATGCATGATTAACTAGCATAAACGATCATCTGATCATCATCTACTTCTTGTGACGCTTGCTCTTCTTGTGGCTCGATCCGGGCTCGTCGATTTGGGTAACAAGGCACTTCCTCATGTCAACGATCCACCTGTGCATCTCGTAGCATGTGTGCAGGCTCTTGGCCGCAAACCTAAGGTGAGGTTCATCTAGTTGCCGCATCCAGGCCTTGTGCCAGGATACGGGACTTGTTCTCTAGGCATCCTGCTTCATCTTTTCATAGTAGGGGTCGATAATGGCCGAGGCAAGTTCGACCAGGGAGTCCTGCTTCGTGCTGCCCCAGACCCTGTAGTGGTCATGGATTTCGACAAGGTTCTTGCAGGCCAAGCCCATAACACTGAGTGCTTTTACATCGTCTTTGGTATCCACGTGGCAAACTTGTAGTCGGTGTTGTTGAAAAACCTGTTGAAATGGTCGCAAGGCTCTGTCGCCATGCAGTAGTGGTAGATGAGGACATGATGGCGCACACACAACTAGGCGATGGCAACCTTCTGATCTATGCCGGGAAGATCAACGGTGTACTGGAGGTCGATGCCGACCACCTTGTACTTGTCTCCAGCAAGGAACCGCTCAACGCTGTTGATGTGGTCGTCCACCACGGCCGGGTCGATGGTGTACACCACCGATAGATCCGTCTCCCTCGCATGGGTCTCCACTCTATGCTCACCGAACTCCATTGGAGTGCCGCCGGACATCCCCTCTCTACATGTCGTCGTGGGTGTGCTTGTTGTGTTGTGGGGCGTGATCGAAAGTTTGAAGAGACTAAGGTTATAATGTCCACGGGAATTAAAGGGGAAGCCATACGACCAGGAATATTGGCAGGCCCTGATGGTAGTTCCAATTTGCAGCGCGTAACTCCATCTTGCTGCACGTAACTGCATCACGTGGAAAGCACATGCATATGGGGTCCCCGACGTGATCGTGCGCACGCCCAACCGCTGGAAGAGCGCATGCGGAGGGATGTGAGCAGAGCGCTCCGCGGTCGCCTCAAGGAAAAGCTGTCCACAAGCCGAGCGTGCCGACGAACGCGATCAGAGCGCGCTGCAGCACCTAACGGCGAGCACAGCGCACTGCTGTGCCTAATGGCGAGCAGAGCTTGCCGAGGGATGCGAGTAGAGGACGGCATAGTGATACGTGGCAAATAAGACAAACTGTGCGAGCGATGTCAGAGACATCAAGCACGAATCAGATTAGAGTTGCGTGTGCGATACGTGGCAGACAGTTGATCCATTAGAGCTGTTTGTGATGGAATAAGCCGTGTGTGTTGCGGGCAAACGCTTGCTGGTGTATAACCTTAAATTTAACAAAAAAAGTGTTAATGCATGTTACAAAAATTGTATAGCTGGAAGCTATGTTCAAATACGACTCCAATGATATAATCTATGGCGACATGCATTCGTATTTTACTAGCTAAATCCTACTTATAAACCAGGACGAGGGTATAGTAGGTAATTAAATCGCAAACATTTTTTATTAACTATATGTGTATGTGTCCACGTCTTGTCACCCCTCTGCCGCAGATGGCTTACAGCGCAAGCTTGTGCAGCGAGCGAGGGCGTTCTTTTGGCCAAACGGTGGCGCCAATGAATAGTCGGTGAGCCCGTTCCCAGGCAACCTCACAGGTTACCGCGCAAGCTTCCCGCCCGACTCGATGAAATCCCCCAAAATCCCCATGCTTACCGGCCTGCTATAAAAACCCTCACGGCCGGCGAGTCCCCTGTCGCATTTTCCCCTCCCTCCTTGTAGCTTATCTCGTCTGCTTCTCCCACAATTGCCAATGGCACCGGTCCATCGTCGTTGCTCAGCCACTCCACCGTCATCAGAGGACAGCTCCAGCTGGGAGGCTACACCGCGACGGCGGCGTAGTCCCCTGCGTAGTGTAGTGCACGTGGCGTCCCTGTTGGGTGCGCGCGGAACACCCACCACACGCTTCGCTGCCGTTGCCCGTCGGCAGCTGTTGCCGGCCTCTGTTGCCGCCACACCACCATCGAAAGCCAGGGCCATCTCCCGCTCCGCTGCCGCGGCCCGAAGGCGGGAGGTGGCCGTCGTGGCTGCCACCCCACTGCTGGCCACCGTGGCCATCACCCGCTCCGCCACCGCGGCCCGAAGGCGGGAGGTGGTGGTCATGGCCGCCACCCCATCATCGGCCGCCGTGACCGCCAGCCCACCGTCGACCGCCGGGATCATCACCCGCTCCACCACTTCTGCCCGAAGGAGGGGGGCAGAGGTGGAGGCCCGCACGTGCGTCAGTGACCTTGCGCGCTACATCAAGTTCCTGCTGGAGGAGGAGGAGCGCCTCGTCGAGCACACAAAGAGCCTTACCATAGCCGTGGCCGCAGCACACGCCGACGCAAAGGCGAGGAATCAGGAGATCTACGAGCAGTCCGGCTGCTTAGAGAGGGATTGTCTGGAGTGGCAGTGGGCGTTCGAGCGGGCGAGCGACGCTGAACGTGCAACAGCGGTAGGCACCGTATTGCATTTGTCCAGCTCGTCGGTAGGCTCCTCCTCCTCCTCTGCCTCTTACTGAGAGTGCTCGACAGAGGAGAGGCTGCCGGAAGTAGCACAAAGCCCCTCTGTGGTAGTAGTAGTATTTAGGGGCTATTTTGTTCAGTTCATCTGACTATAGATGTGTGGTCGAACTATACAATGTACTTATAATTAGCTAGTATATATAGTTGAACTAGCTATTTTAGTACGTGGTTGGCAACAATTGGGGAGAAGTTTGGTCGGTTCAGCTGTCGAGTTGAACTGTTTGTATAAATTAAGAATGACTGCTTAATCTATGAATGAAATCTATGCTTAATTATTGAATTTTAGTTGCAAAAATTACATAGTTCTAATGATTTCTAGCTGCATATTTTGACAAATCGCAGTGTTATAAGGATTTACAAATGGCAACATTACTGGGTCAACAAATGTAAATCTTTCCAGTTTGACAAATGGCAACATACCCAATATGACAGATGTGAATCTTACCAAATTGTTTGTACGTGGTTGCACACGGGTCATCCAGACCAACCGTTTGCGTTGAAGGGATGCACAAATCCTTCGCTGCTCTCATTTGCATACAGGTGCTCTATCTAAATCGTTTGCCATCAAGAGCTGCAGAAATCCTGCTCGGCACATTTTCTCTTGGCTTCCTGGGGAAGCTGTCGGTTGATTTCTACTACACAACCTTCTTCTTGTAGACATTGTTGGGCCTCCAAGTGCAGAGGTTTGTAGGACAGTAGCAAATTCCCCTCAAGTGGATGACCTAAGGTTTATCAATCCGTAGGAGGCATAGGATGAAGATAGTCTCTCTCAAGCAACCCTGCAACCAAATAACAAAGAGTCTCTTGTGTCCCCAACACACCCAATACAATGGTAAATTTTATAGGTGCACTAGTTCGGCGAAGAGATGGTGATACAAGTGGTATATGGATGGTAGATAATAGTATTTGTAATCTGAAATAATAAAACCAGCAAGGTAGCAAGTGATAAAAGTGAGCGTAAACGGTATTGCAATGTGTGGAAATAAGGCCTAGGGTTCATACTTTCACTAGTGTAAGTTCCCTCAACGATACTAACATAATTGGATCACATAACTATCCCTCAACATGCAACAAAGAGTCACTCCAAAGTCACTAATAGCGGAGAACGAACGAAGAGATTATGGTAGGGTATGAAACCACCTCAAAGTTATTCTTTCCAATCAATTCGTTGGGCTATTCCTATAAGTGTCACAAACAGCCCTAGAGTTCGTACTAGAATAACACCTTAAGACACAAATCAACCAAAACCCTAATGTCACCTAGATACTCCAATGTCACCGTGGGTATGATTATATGATATGCATCACACAATGTCAGATTCATCTATTCAACCAACACAAAGGACCTCAAAGAGTGCCCCAAAGATCCTACCGGAGAATCACGACGAAAACATGTGCCAACCCCTATGCATAGGTTCATGGGCGGAACCCGCAAGTTGATCACCAAAACATACATCAAGTGAATCATGTGATATCCCATTGTCGCCACAGATATCCATGGCAAGACATACATCAAGTGTTCTAAAATCTTTAAAGGCTCAATCCGATAATATAACTTCAAAGGGGAAACTCAATTCATTACAAGAGAGTAGAGGGGGGAAGAAACATCATAGGATCCAAATATAATAGCAAAGCTCGCGATACATCAAGATCGTATCATCTCAAGAACACGAGAGAGAGAGATCAAACACATAGCTACTGGTACATACCCTCAGCCCCGAGGGAGAACTACTCCCTCCTCGTCATGGAGAGCACCGGGATGATGAAGATGGCCACCGGAGAAGGATTGCCCCCTCCGGCAGGGTGACGGAATGGGTCTAGATTGGTTTTTGGTGGCTACGGAGGCTTGTGGCGGCGGAACTCCCAATCTATGTTGCGTTCTGGAAGTTTTAGGTCACGTGGGTATATATGGGTGCATGAGGTACGTCAGGTGAGCCACGAGGGTCCCACGAGACAGGGAGCGCGCCCTAGGGGGGTGGGCGCGCCCCCACCCTCGTGGGCAGCTCCCGTATCTTCTGACGTGGGTCCAAGTCCATCAGGTGTGTTTCCCTCCAAAAATAACTTCTCCAGTTGATTTCGTTCCGTTTCGACTCCGTCTGATATTCCTTTTCTTCAAAACACTGAAATTGGCATAAAACAACAAATCTGGGCTGGGCCTCCGGTTAATAGGTTAGTCCCAAAAGTAATATAAAAGTGGAAAATAAAGCCCAATATTTCCCAAAACAGTAGATAATATAGCATGGAGCAATCAAAAATTATAGATACGTTGGAGACGTATCAAGCATCCCCAAGCTTAATTCCTGCTCGTCCTCGAGTAGGTAAATGATAAAAAAGAATTTTTGATGCGGAGTGCTACTTGGCATAATTTTAATGTAATTCTTCTTAAATGTGGCATGAATATTCAGATTAGGAAGATTCAAGACAAATGTTCATATTGACATAAAAACAATAATACTTCAAGCATACTAACTAAGCAATTATGTCTTCTCAAAATAACATGGCCAAAGAAAGCTATCCCTACGAAATCATATAGTCTGGCTATGCTCCATCTTCACCACACAAAATATTTAAATCGTGCACAACCCCGATGACAAGCCAAGCAATTGTTTCATACTTTTGATGTTCTCAAACTTTTTCAATCTTCACGCAATACATGAGCGTGAGCCATGGATATAGCACTATAGGTGGAATAGAATGGTGGTTGTGGAGAAGACAAAAAGGAGAAGATGGTCTCACATCAACTAGGCGTATCAAGGGGCTATGGAGATGCCCATCAATAGATATCAATGTGAGTGAGTAGGGATTGCCATGCAACAGATGCACTAGAGCTATAAATGTATGAAAGCTCAACAAAAGAAACTAGTGGGTGTGCATCCAACTCGCTTGCTCATGAAGACCTAGGGCATTTTGAGGAAGCCCATCATTGGAATATACAAGCCAAGTTCTATAATGAAAGATTCCCACAAGTATATGAAAGTGACAACATAGGAGACTCTCTATATGAAGAACATGGTGCTACTTTGAAGCACAAGTGTGGAAAAAGGACAGTAGCATTGTCCCTTTTTTATTTGGCCTTTCTTTTTTTGTCCTTTTTTTATTTGGCCTTGTTTTGGGACAATGCTATATTGAATGATGATCATCACACTTCTATTTACTTACAACTCAAGAATTAGAACTCGATACTTAGAACAAGATGTGACTCTATATGAATGCCTCCAGCGGTGTACCAGGATATGCAATGAATCAAGAGTTACAAGTATGAAAGAATTATGAATGGTGGCTTTGCCACAAATACTATGTCAACTACATGATCATGCTAAGCAATATGACAATGATGAAGCGTCTCATAATAACGGAATGGTGGAAAGTTGCATGGCAATATATCTCGGAATGGCTATGGAAATGCCATAATAGGTAGGTATGGTGGCTGTTTTGAGGAAGGTATATGGTGGGTGTATGATACCGGCGAAAGGTGCGCGGTATTAGAGAGGCTTAGCAAAGGTGGAAGGGTGAGAGTGCGTATAATCCATGGACTCAACATTAGTCATAAAGAACTCATATACTTATTGCAAAAATCTATTAGTTATCGAAACAAAGTACTATGCGCATGCTCCTAGGGGGATAGATTGGTAGGAAAAGACCATCACATAACGGTTCACCATATGTGCATGCTACGGGAATCACAAACTCTAACACAAGTATTTCTCAAATTCACAACTACTCAACTAGCATGACTTTAATATTATCATCTCCATATCTCAAAACAATCATCAAGCATCAAACTTCTCTTAGTATTCAACACACTCATAAGAGAATTTTATTATTAATCTTGTATACCTAGCATATTAGGATTTTGAGAAAATTACCATGCTATTTAAGACTCTCAAAATAATATAAGTGAAGCATGAGGGTTCATCTATTTCCTCAAAATAAAACTACCACCATGCTCTAAAAGATATAAGTGAAGCACTAGAGCAAATGACAAACTACTCCGAAAGATATAAGTGAAGATCAATGAGTAGTCAAATAATTATGCAACTATGTGAAGACTCTCTAACATTTAATAATTTCAGATCTTGGTACTTTATTAAAACAGCAAGCAAAGCAAAATAAAATGACATCTAAGAATAGCAAACATCATGTGAAGAAGCAAAAACTTAGGATCAACCGATACTAACCGATAATTGTTGAAGAAGAAAGGTGGGATGCCAACCGGGGCATCCCTAAGCTTAGATGCTTGAGACTTCTAGAAATATTATATTGGGGTGCCTTGGGCATCCCCAATCTTGAGCTATTGTGTCTCCTTAATTCCTCTCATATCACGGTCTCCCTAAATCTCAAAAGCTTCATCCACACAAAACTCAACAAGGACTCGTGAGATAAGTTAGTACAAACCATTGCAAAAACCTTATCATACTCTACTGTAGTAAATCACTAAAATTATTATTCAACATTGAATACTAAATGCCTCTGCATATTTAATAGTCATATCCTCAAATAGAATCATTAAAGAAGCAAACATATGCAAACAATGCAAACATAACAGCAATCTGCCTAAACAGAATAGTCTGTAAAGAATGCTGCAACATCCATACTTCCCTGGCTCCAAAAGTTATAAAATAAAATTCCCACTGTAATAAATTTATCAGAGCTTAATATTCAAAAGGTTTCAACATTTTATCATATTCTGACTTTTCTAGGGAATTATTGCAACAGCGGTAAACTTTCTGTTTTCAAACAGCAACGTGTATACTTGTAACATAGGCATAGTAAAGGCTATCAATGCCACTTTTATTGAAATAAAAGATGAAAAACCTTGTTCTAAATAACATCAAGAAAATTCTAACAAAATAAATTGACTCTCCAAGCAAAACACATATCATGTGGCGAATAAAAATATAGCTCCAAGTAAAGTTACTAATGAACGAAGACAAAAGAGGGGATGCCTTCCCAGGCATCCCCAAGCTTAAGCTCTTGGTTGTACTTGAATTTTACCTTGGGGTGCCTTGGGCATCCCCAAGCTTAGGCTCTTGCCACTCCTTGTTCCATAGTCCATCGAATCCTTACCCAAAACTTGAAAACTTCACAACACAAAACTTAAAGTAGAAAACTCGTGAGCTCCGTTAATATAAGAAAATAAATCACCACTTCAAGGTACTGTAATGAACTCATTATTTATTTATATTGGTCTTAAACCTACTGTATTCCAACTTATCTAGGGTTCATACCCTCCGATACTACTCATAGATTCATCAAAATAAGCAAACAACACATAGAAAACAGAATCTTTCAAAAACAGAACAGTCTGTAGTAATCTGGATCAAACGTATACTTCTGGTACTCATAAAATTCTCAAATAAATTGTTGGACCTGAGGAATTTATCTATTAATCATCTTAAAAAATAATTAACTAAATAGCACTCTCCAAATAAAAATGGCAGCAATTCTCGTGAGCGCTAAAGTTTCTGTTTTTTACAGCATGATCAACAAGACTTTCCCCAAGTCTTCCCAAAGGTTCTACTTGGCACAAACACTAATTAAAAGCATAAAGCCACATCTAAACAGAGGCTAGATGAATTATTTATTACTAAACAGGAACAAAAAGCAAGGAACAAAAATAAAATTGGGTTGCCTCCCAACAAGTGCTATCGTTTAACGCCCCTAGCTAGGCATTATGATTTCAACGATGCTCACATAAAGGATAAGAATTGTAACATAAAGAGAGCATCATGAAGAATATGACTAGCACATTTAAGTCTAACATACTTCCTATGCATAGGGATTTTGTGAGCAAACAACTTATGGGAACGATAATCAATTAGCATAGGAAGGTAAAGCAAGTAAAACTTCAAGATTTTAAGCACATAGAGAGGAAACTTGGTATTATTGCAATTCCTACAAGCATATATTCCTCCCTCATAATAATTTTCAGTAGCATCATGAATGAATTAAACAATATAACTATCACACAAAGCATTCTTTTCATGATCTACAAGCATAGAATTTTTATTACTCTCCACATAAGCAAATTTCTTCTCATGAATAATAGTGGGAGCAAACTCAACAAAATAACTATCATGTGATTGAAAATTAAGATCAAGATGACAAGTTTCATGGTTATGATTATTCTTTAAAGCATATGTGTCATCACAATAATCATCATAGATAGGAGGCATGCTTTCATCATAATAAATTTGCTCATCAAAACTTGGGGGACAAAAAATATCATCTTCATCAAACATAGCTTCCCCAAGCTTGTGGCTTTGCATATCATTAGCATCATGGATATTCAACGAATTCATACTAACAACATTGCAATCATGCTCATCATTCAAAGATTTAGTGCCAAACATTTTATAGATTTCTTCTTCTAGCACTTGAGCACAATTATCCTTTCCATCATACTTACAAAAGATATTAAAAAGGTGAAGCGTATGATACAAACTTAATTCCATTTTTTTTGTAATTTTCTTTTATAAACTAAACTAGTGATAAAACAAGAAACTAAAAGACTCGATTGCAAGATCTAAAGATATACCTTCAAGCGCTAACCTCCCCGGCAACGGCGCCAGAAAAGAGCTTGATGTCTACTACACAACCTTCTTCTTGTAGACGTTGTTGGGCCTCCAAGTGCAGAGGTTTGTAGGACAGTAGCAAATTCCCCTCAAGTGGATGACCTAAGGTTTATCAATCCGTAGCAGGCGTAGGATGAAGATGGTCTCTCTCAAGCAACCCTGCAACCAAATAACAAAGAGTCTCTTGTGTCCCCAACACACCCAATACAATGGTAAATTGTATAGGTGCACTAGTTCGGCGAAGAGATGGTGATACAAGTGGTATATGGATGGTAGATAATAGTATTTGTAATCTGAAATAATAAAAACAGCAAGGTAGCAAGTGATAAAAGTGAGCGCAAACGGTATTGCAATGTGTGGAAATAAGGCATAGGGTTCATACTTTCACTAGTGTAAGTTCCCTCAACGATACTAACATAATTGGATCACATAACTATCCCTCAACATGCAACAAAGAGTCACTCCAAAGTCACTAATAGCGGAGAACGAACGAAGAGATTATGGTAGGGTACGAAACCACCTCAAAGTTATTCTTTCCAATCAATCCGTTGGGCTATTCCTATAAGTGTCACAAACAACCCTAGAGTTCGTACTAGAATAACACCTTAAGACACTAATCAACCAAAACCCTAATGTCACCTAGATATTCCAATGTCACCGTTGGTATGATTATACGATATGCATCACACAATCTCAGATTCATCTATTCAACCAACACAAACGATCTCAGAGAGTGCCCCAAAGTTCCTACCGGAGAATCACGATGAAAACGTGTGCCAACCCCTATGCATAGGTTCATGGGCGGAACCCGCAAGTTGATCACCAAAACATACATCAAGTGAATCACGTGATATCCCATTGTCACCACAGATATCCACGGCAAGACATACATCAAGTGTTCTCAAATCTTTAAAGACTCAATCCGATAATATAACTTCAAAGGGGAAACTCAATTCATTACAAGAGAGTAGAGGGGGGAAGAAACATCATAGGATCCAAATATAATAGCAAAGCTCGTGATACATCAAGATCGTATCATCTCAAGAACACGAGAGAGAGAGAGAGATCAAACACATAGCTACTGGTACATACCCTCAGCCCCGAGGGAGAACTACTCCCTCCTCGTCATGGAGAGCACCAGGATGATGAAGATGGCCACCGAAGAAGGATTGCCCCCTCCAGCTGGGTGCCGGAACGGGTCTAGATTGGTTTTTGGTGGCTATGGAAGCTTCTGGTGGCGGAACTCCCGATCTATGTTGCGTTCTGGAAGTTTTAGGTCACGTGGGTATATATGGGTGCAGGATGTACGTCAGGGGAGCCACGAGGGTCCCACAAGACAGGGGGCGCGCCCCCCACCCTCGTGGGCAGCTCCGGTATCTTCTAACGTGGGGTCAAGTACTCAGGTGTGTTTCCTTCCAAAAATAACTTCTCCAGTTGATTTCGTTCCATTTCGACTCCGTCTGATATTCCTTTTCTTCAAAACACTGAAATAGGCATAAAACAGCAAATCTGGGCTGGGCCTCCGGTTAATAGGTTAGTCCCAAAAGTAATATAAAAGTGGAAAATAAACCCCAAGATTGCCCAAAACAGTAGATAATATAGCATGGAGCAATCAAAAATTATAGATACGTTGGAGATGTATCATCGGTTTGCATACGGGTGTTCTAACTAAAACGTTTGTGGTGAGTGTTTTATATTTAAAAGGCGAATTAAACTGCGGCTTGGGCGCCATTAATGGAGAGGACGCGAGCAAGTAGGGCGGCCATGGAAATCAAAGGGCTCGCTTCCCAGTGAGCCTGCACAGTGTATAGCTCAGACGCTTCCCGGTGAGCCTTCGCACTCAAGGACAGCTTGCACGCCTCTCGGTTACTAAGGGAGTCCTGGACTAAGGGGTCCTCGGGCTTCCGGCCTGTTAATCATGGGCCGGACTGATGGGCTGTGAAGATACGAAGACCAAAGACTTCACCCGTGTCTGGACGGGACTCTCCTTGGCATGGAAGGCAAGCTTCGCGATCAAATAAGTAGATTCCTTTCTTTGTAACCGACCTTGCGTAACCCTAGATCCTCCTGGTGTCTATATACACCGGAGGACTTAGTGCGGAGGGGGGACAATCATTACCATAGTCATATAGGCTAGGCTTTTAGGGTTTAGCCATCTTGATCTCGTGGTAGACCAACTCTTGTAATACTCATATTCATCAAGATCAATCAAGCAGGAAGTAGGGTATTACCTCCATAGAGAGGGCTCGAACCTGGGTAAGCATCGTGTCCCCTGTCTCTTGTTACCATCGACCTTAGACGCATAGTTTGGGACTCCCTACCTGAGATCCGCTGGTTTTGACACCGAAATTGGTGCTTTCATTGAAGTTCCACTGTGACGTCGATGACAGGATTGATAGCTCGCCTTGTTCTCAAGGACAGTATCACCGTCGGAGGAGCACTGGCCCCAGGCCAGACCCTTCGGCTGGGCGGCTTTACCATGACCGCCCGTTCGGTCATTAAGCCGACGATGACCTCTCGGGTCATCGAAAATCCCTGTCGTATCAACTTCAAACACTCCAAGTAGATGGATCCAACGGAGCTTTCGTCTTTAAACGAGCTCCTGGATCGCATCGCCGCCCTGGGGGTCGCTACAGACTACGATCGAATTGGGCTTAAACCCGATCAGAGAGAAATCAAATCTCCACCAATCACCCACCAGATAGCGGTAGTCGAGGAGCGAGACAACAAATCTTCCTCCATATGAAGGACGGACTATGTCCAGATCTTCGGCTTCGAAGAGCCGGACACCCACCTGCGAGGAGATGCATCCTGCCCTCCGAACATAGAATCGGACGATGGGCCTAAGAAATCAGTGGATATCCCGGAGCCCGATCTGTTAAGTTCGGAAGTCCTTCAGACTCCGGATCCAAAATTGGGTCAGGGTTCAGATTTAAAACCACCCACCCACCCAAATATAAGTGCTCTCATGAGCATACAACAGAAGTCTCAGGAAACGGTCCACCACTTCTGGGCCAGATTCCTTCTTGTCAAAAACAAGATTAAAGATTGCCGCGACGAGGAAGCGATCTCAGCGTTCCGCAACAATTGCATGGATGAAGGAATCCTCAACACCATCCACCACCGTCGCATACTATAGTTCGCTGACTTGGCAACTATCGTAAAAAAGTACAACACAGTGGAAAGCGCGTGGAAAACTCAGGCAGCCCGTTGGGAACCATCGGTCCCCACTCAACCCTTCATTCAGGCAAAAAGGGCGCACCCTTGTAACACGCCTGGTCCAATATTAAAGGAATATAAGTCCAGTACGAGGCGCGAAACCGTTCTGGAAGGATGGCTCGATGGGCCATGCAAAATACATGCAACACCAAATAACATACCAAAACATAGCCTTAGAGCATGTTGGATACTCTGGCAAGTGGCCAAGAGCGGCGAGGATATCCTCACCAAGAATACCCAAAACAACACCCCCTACAAGACGACAACCCCAAAATACTGACGGTCTTTGAGACATTCGCCTCAAACAATAGGCGCAAAAGGGCACTCTGCGGACTCGCCGAAGTCTGTCAAATAGCAGCAATAAACCCTTGCAACGACACGGCTATAACTTTTAATGCCGGTGACGAACCAAAATACAGGACAGTCCGAGCACCAGCCGCCTTGGTCCTCAGTCCAATCATGGACGGCTTTCGGCTCACCAAGGTTCTCATGGACGGTGGCAGCGGACTAAACCTCATCTATGAAGATACACTCCACAAAATGCAAATAGACAGGAGCCGCATCGAGCAAAGCAGCACGACCTTCTGAGGAATCATTCCCAGTCGAGAGGCGTGGTGTGCGGGAAAAATAACACTCGACGTGGTATTCGGCACACGGGAGAATTATCGGTCTGAAGAAATAACCTTCCAAGTGGCCCCTTTCACCAGCGGACATCACGCCCTCTTGGGGCGAGAGGCATTTACATGCTTCCAAGCTATACCTCATTACAGGTACATGAAGCTTAAGATGCCCGGGCCCAACGGCATAATCACTCTCGCTAGTGATTCGGACATAGCACTCCGTGCCGAAAATAAAACCGCATCCCTGGCCCTTGAGGCATTATCTAAAGCCCTCGCGGCCGAAGAATTAACCGCACTGCGCTCCAGGATGGACAGGGACGATGTGATCTTAGACAAACGCCCCAAATCCACCTCCTTCAAGCCAGTGGAAGAAATAGTCAAATTCCAGGTCCATCCAACGGACCCCAATAAGACAGCATCTATTGGGGCACAGCTAGACCCAACGGTCGACGCCGCGCTACGGGATTTTCTTCGCGAAAACTGGGATATATTCGCCTGGCACCCTTCTGACGTGCCAGGAATCCCACGCAAGTTGGCCGTACACAGCCTCAACATATTAAAGGGATACAAACCGGTCAAACAAACACTGCAGCGCTTTCCGAACCCAAACGTTAAGCCATGGGAGAGGAGCTAGCCAAGCTAATCGAGGCCGGATTCATTAGAGAAAAAAAACATCCGGACTGGCTGGCAAACCTGGTGATGGAACCAAAGAAGGAAAAATCCTGGTGCCTGTGCGTCAATTTTAAAGACCTCAATAAGGCTTGCCCTAAGGATCCCTCCTCCCTCCCCCGCATTGATCAAATCATTGATGCTACCACAGGACATGACTCACTGTGTTTCCTCGACGCATATTCCGGATACCATCAAATCAAAATGAAGGAGTCCGACCAAGCCGCAACAACATTCATCACCCCATATGGGCCATTCTGCTTCAACACCATGCCCTTCGGGCTCAAGAACGCCGGCGCCACCTACCAACGCATGATCCAAACATGCCTGGAGAAACAGATCAGAAAGACAGTGAAGCCTATGTGGACGATGTCGTAATCAAGACAAGGCACGTCGAAACACTAATAGACGACCTACGTCTCACATTCGACAACCTCCGCATATATGAGATTAAGCTCAATCCGGAAAAGTGTGTTTTTGGCATCCCCGCAGGAAAGCTGCTGGGCTTCATCGTTTCCAATAGAGGAATTGAAGCAAATCCAGCCAAAATCCGAGCTCTGTCACAATTGGCTACGCCAACAGACCTTAAACAAGTCCAAAAACTCGCAGGTTGCGTGGCAGCTCTAAGCCGCTTTATCTCCAGATTGGGAGAAAAGGCACTGCCACTCTATCACCTTCTACTGTGAATCGATCACTTCGAGTGGACGGACGCGGAAACAGCCGGACTGGAAGAAATAAAAACCCTTCTAGCGAGCAACCCAATCCTGGCCGTGCCAAACGTCGACGAACCCATGTTTCTATACATATCGGCACCACATCAAGTAGTAAATGTCGTGCTCGTCGTTGAACGAGAATAGGACGGACACAAATTCCCGTTTCAGAAGCCAGTATACTATGTATCCTCTGTCCTTACATCATGCAAATCCTGGTACCCCCATTATCAAAAGTTAGCATACATAGTCTTCATGGCACCTCGAAAGCTACGACACTACTTCCAGGAGTGTTCGATCACGGTGGCTTCCGAAGTACCACTCAGCGACATAATAAACAACCGCGATGCCACGTGCCGGATTGCCAAATGGGCCATTGAGATCCTTCCATTTGATATTATATACAAACCACGTCGAGCTATTAAATCCCAAGTACTGGCTGACTTCGTCGCCGAATGGATACAGGCCGAACTCCCTAAAGAGTACGACACATATTCCAATTGGGTTATGTATTTAGATGGCTCCAAAATGCTGGCAGGGCTAGGAGCGGTCGTCATTTTGACGTCCCCCACTAGAGACGTCGTTCAGTACGTACTCCAAATACTATACACAGACTCCAACAACACAACCGAATATGAGGCCTTATTGCACGGTCTCCGGATGGCTGTCTCCATGGGCATACATCGCCTGGAAGTGCGCAGGGACTCAAACCTTGCAATATCTCAAATAAATGGAGACTTCGATGCCAAAGATCTGAAGATGGCAGCTTATCGTAATGCCGTCCTAAAAATGTCGGCTCGCTTCGAGGAGCTCGGGTTCCATCACATGGCCCGAGAAAGTAATCAAGCGGCGGACGTTCTTGATTGTATCAGCGCCAAGCGCGACCCCGTCCCACTCAATATCTTTCTGTAAAGGCTTTTTAAGCCATCCATGGTGTGGCAGGGGGAGAGCGGCAACACTATCCGGATCCGAACACAACCCCAGATTCCGAACCCACCGATATCATCGGAGGCTCAGCCACCAAAATAACACCGTTGGCCCATCTCATTATGGCAGTCATTGCCCCGTGGACCAAACCCTTCTTGGCCTACCTTAATAAGAAGGAACTTCCCGAGGATCAGAACGAGGCCCGCCGCATTATCCGGCGTTCGAAGGCCTACAAGGTTCACAACGGAGAGCTCTATAAGAAAGGCGCTACCTGAGTCCTTCAAAGATGTATCTCCGAGGAGGAGGGGTGGCAGCTCCTGGCTGAGATTCACGCCGGTCTCGGCGGGCACCATGCCGTAGCCCGGGCCCTTGTTAGCAAGGCCTTCCGTACAGGGTTTTTGTTGGCCGACTGCCTGAGCAGATGCAGATGACCTTGTCCAACATTGCGTCGGATGCTAACTCTTCGCCAACCAAAGCCATATGCCCCCATCACCCTAGAAACAATCCCCATCACTTGGCCTTTTGCGGTCTGAGGACTATATATGGTTGGACCCCTTAAAGGAGGAAGCCATAAGAAAAAATATCTGCTGGTTACGGTGGATAAATTCACTAAGCGGATAGAGGCCAAACCAGTTAAAACAGCTGAGCCCGGGCCGGTGATAGAATTCATATCCGGTGTTGTACACCGTTATGGCGTTCCACACAGCATCATCACCGATAAAAACTCCAATTTCATAGCCGATGAGGTGAAAACCTGGTGCGCTAATCTGGGCATCAAACTCGATTGCGCCTCTGTCTATCATCCACAAAAAACGGTCAAGTCGAACAAGCCAATGGTCTTATTATGAGCGGCATCAAGCCTAGACTAGTGCGGTCTTTGAAAGAATCAGAAAAGCACTGGGTTGAGGAGCTCGATTCCGTACTCTGGGGGTTGCGGACCATGCCCAATCGTACTACCGGATATACACATTTCTTCATGGTGTATGGCGCCGAGGCAGTGTTACCCTGCGACATTATTCATGAATCACCTCGAGTGCCCATGTACGAAGAGAGAGAGGCCGAGCTTGATCGGCAGGACAACTTAGATGCCCTGGAAAAGGAGCGCGGCGTCGCAAAAGCATGTTCTGCATTTTATCAACACCAGGCTCGCAGGTATCAAAGCAGAGAAGTGCGGGCCAAGACTTATAATGTTGGCGAACTCGTTCTACGCCCGCCGGAGAAGAAAAAGGACAAGCTCAAGCCCAAGTTGGAGGGTCCCTTCATCATTGACGAAGTTCTCACCGAAGGAGCGTACCGCTTGCGTGATGCGTCAGATGATAACCCACAAGTATAGGGGATCGTAACAGTTTTCGAGGGTAGAGTATTCAACCCAAATTTATTGATTCGACACAAGGGGATCCAAAGAATATTCTCAAGTATTAGTAGCTGAGTTGTCAATTCAACCACACCTGGAAACTTAGTATCTGCAGCAAAGTGTTTAGTAGCAAAGTAATATGATAGTAGTGGTAACGGTAGCAAAAAGGTAACGATAGCAAAAGTAATGTTTTTGGTATTTTGTAGTGATTGTAACAGTAGTAACGGAAAAGTAAATAAGCGAATAACAATATATGGAAAGCTTGTAATCAATGGATCGGTGATAGAGAATTATGCCGGCTGCGGTTCATCATGTAAGAGTCATAACATAGGGTGCCACATAACTAGCTCCAATTCATCAATGTAATGTAGGCATGTATTCTGAATATAGTCATACATGCTTATGGAAAAGAACTTGCATGGCATCTTTTGTCCTACCCTCCCGTGGCAGCGGGGTCCTAGCGGAAACTAAGGGATATTAAGGCCTCGTTTTAATAGAGTACCGGACCAAAGCATTAACACATAGTGAATTCATGAACTCCTCAAACTACGGTCATCACCGGTAAGTATCCCGATTATTGTCACTTCGGGGTTAACGGATCATAACACATAATAGGTGACTATAGACTTGCAAGATAGGATCAAGAAACCTCATATATTGATGAAAACATAATAGGTTCAGATCTGAAATCATGGCACTCGGGCCCTAGTGACAAGCATTAAGCATAGCAAAGTCATAGCAACATCAATCTCAGAACATAGTGGATACTAGGGATCAAACCCTAACAAAACTAACTCGATTACATGATAAATCTCATCCAACCCATCATCGTCCAGCAAGCCTACAATGGAATTACTCACGCACGGCGGTGAGCATCATGAAATTGGTGATGGAGGAAGGTTGATGATGACGATGGCGACAGATTCCCCTCTCCGGAGCCCCGAACGGACTCCAGATCAGCCCTCCCGAGAGGTTTTAGGGCTTGGCAGTGGCTCCTTATCGTAAAACGCGATGAATCCTTCTCTCTGATTTTTTTCTCTCCGAAACCAAATATATAGAGTTGGAGTTGAGGTTGGAGGAGCTCCAGGGGGCCCACGAGGTAGGGGGGCGCGCCCTAGGGGGGCAAGTGTGCCCCACCCTTGTGGCTAGGGTGTGGGCCCCCTAGTCTTCATCTTTTGCAATGATTTTTTATTATTTCCGAAAAGATGTTCCGTGAAGTTTCAGGTCATTCCGAGAACTTTTGTTTCTGCACATAAATAACACCATGGCAATTCTGCTAAAAACAGCGTCAATCCGGGTTAGTTCCATTCAAATCATGCAAGTTAGAGTCCAAAACAAGGGCAAAAGTGTTTGGAAAAGTAGATACGACGGAGACATATCAACTCCCCCAAGCTTAAACCTTTGCTTGTCCTCAAGCAATTCAGTTGACAAACTGAAAGTGATAAAGAAAAACTTTTACAAACTCTGTTTGCTCTTGTTGTTGTAAATATGTAAAGCCAACATTCGAGTTTTCAGCAAAGATTATGAACTAACCACATTCACAATAACGCATAGGTCTCATGTTTACTCATATCAATGGCATAATCAACTAGCGAGCAATAATAATAAATCTCGGATGACAACACTTTCTCAAAACAATCATAATATGATATAACGAGATGGTATCTCGCTAGCCCTTTCTGAGACCGCAAAACATAAATGCAGAGCACCTTTAAAGATCAAGGACTGACTAGACATTGTAATTCATGGTAAAAGAGATCCAGTCAAGTCATACTCAATATAAGGTAATAGTAATGAATGCAAATGACAGCGGTGCTCTCCAACTGGTGCTTTTTAATGACAGGATGATGACTCAACATAAAAGTAAATAGATAGGCCCTTTGCAGAGGGAAGCAGGGATTTGTAGAGGTGCCAGAGCTCGATTTTGAAATAGAGGTGAATAATATTTTGAGCGGTATACTTTCATTGTCAACATAACAACCAAGAGATGGCGAAAGGGATGTGGTTCCTCTATGCTGCCCTCGAAAGGGATCAAACAAACCCAACAAATATCATGAAGTGACATCTCCTTATGCTCATCACATAAATAAAATTCCATCGCAGGTGGTGAGCACCTAGCATGGAAATGAAAGTTTTGCACAAAAATATTGGTGAGTAAGAGATACTGTTCGCGTCGGTCGTGGAGGAAGGCGGTGAGGCCTGCATTCTCAGCCAATTCATAAAAATCTTCATAAATCCCGGATCCTCTCAAGAAATCATCGGAAGGCCATTCACACGACCAAACCTCCACGGTGCGAGGTAGATTATATTTGGGCTTCTGTGCCTTTTCCTTCGAGCTTCGGCTCGATGAGCCCCTCAAAAATCTCTTCATTATTTTCTGAAAAATTCTGAAATTTTTAGTAACTTCAAAATAAAAGTGAACAAAGCTCAATAATATTGATAGCAACTACTCCTACAAGTGCCTAGTGCCTATATCATGCATCGAAACTACTTGGAACCATATAAATTTGACATGCAAGCTCAAGAACATGGTCACCTACGCAGCATAAATTTGCAATGAATAAAGCACTAAAACAAAAACTAATTGGACCAATGGAGGATTCACATACCAAGGAACAATTCCCCCAAGCAGTTTTGTGAGAGGTGCTTTGAGCAAGGAGATCAAAAATGGCAGCAAAATGAGCTTGGACTCGGGTATGAACTGGATATTCGTGTTTGTGGGAGGAAGAAGAAGTGTGTGGGTACCGGAATAAGTGGAGGAGGTCCACCATGGGCCCACGAGGCAGGGGGCGCGCCCAGGGGGGTAGGGCGCGCCCTCCACCTTCGTGGCTAGGTGGATGACCCCCCTGTTGTGTTCTCAGTGCCAAATATTCTCAAATATTCTAGAAAAAATCATATTTAAATTTTAGGGCATATGGAGAAATTTTATTTTCAGGGTATTTTTATATTGCACGGATAATCAGATAACAGACAGAAACATACTTATTTTAATTTTATTTAATATAAATAACGGAAAGTAAAAGGAGGGTACAGAGAGTTGTGCCTTCTAGTTTCATCCATCTCATGCTCATCAAAAGGAATCCACTAACAAGGTTGATCAAGTCTTGTTAACGAACTCATTCCGAATAACATGGAACCGGAGAAATTTCGAATAGCAGTATGTTACCTCAATGGGGATATGCACATCCCCAATAATAAGAATATCATATTTCTTCTTGACAGTAGGAAGAGGAAATTCAAAACCTCCAAATATAATCGATGAAATTTTTCCAATAGAGTTGATACAATGAACTTGAGGTTGTTTCCTCGGAAAGTGTACCGTATGCTCATTACCATTAACATGAAAAGTGACATTGCCTTTAGTGCAATCAATAACAGCCCCTGCAGTATTCAAAAAGGGTCTTCCAAGAATAATAGACATACTATCGTCCTCGGGAATATCAAGAATAACAAAGTCCGTTAAAATAGTAACGTTTGCAACTACAATAGGCACATCCTCACAAATACCGACAGGTATAGCAGTTGATTTATCAGCCATTTGCAAAGAAATTTCAGTAGGTGTCAACTTATTCAAATCAAGTCTACGATATAAAGAGAGAGGCATAACACTAACACCAGCTCCAAGATCACACAAAGCAGTTTTAACATAGTTTCTTTTAATGGAGCATTGTATAGTGCGTACTCCTGGATCTCCAAGTTTCTTTGGTATTCCACCCTTAAAAGTATAATTAGCAAGCATGGTGGAAATTTCAGCTTCCGGTATCTTTCTTTTATTAGTAAAAATTTCTTTCATATACTTAGCATAAGGATTCATTTTAAGCATATCAGTTAATCGCATACGCAAAAAGATAGGTCTAATCATTTCAGCAAAGCGCTCAAAATCCTCATCATCCTTTTTCTTGGATGGTTTGGGAGGAAAAGGCATGGGTTTCTGAACCCATGGTTCTCTTTCTTTACCATGTTTCCTAGCAACAAAGTCATTCTTATCATAACGTTGATTCTTTGATTATGGGTTATCAAGATCAACAACAGGTTCAATTTCTATATCATTATCATTACTAGGTTAAGCATCATCATGAACATTGTTATTAACATCATCACTAGTTTCAGGTTCATTACCAGATTGTGTTTCAACATCAGAAATAGAAATATCATTTGGATTCTCAGGTGTTTCAGTAATAGGTTCACTAGAAGCATGCAAAGTCCTATCATTTTTCTTTTTCTTCCTTTTAGAAGGACTAGGTGCATCTATATTATTTCTCTGAGAATCTTGCTCAATTCTCTTAGGGTGGCCTTCACGATACAAAGGTTCCTGAGTCATTTTACCAGTTCTAGTAGCCACTCTAACAGCATAGTCATTATTCTTACTATTCAATTCATTGAGCAAATCATTTTGAGCTTTAAGCACTTGTTCTACTTGAGTGGTAACCATAGAAGCATGTTTACTAATAAGTTTAAGTTCACCTTTAACATTAGCCATATAATCACCCAAGTGTTAAAGCATATCAGCACTGCATTTTAATTCTCTACCAAAATAAGCATTGAAGTCTTCTTACTTAACCATAAATTTATCAAACTCATCTAAGCATGGGCTAGCAAACTTAGTAAATGGGATTTCAACTTTATCATATCTATAGAGAGAATTTACCTTTACTACCTATGTCGGGTTATCAAGACCATGTGTTTCTTCAATAGGAGGTAAATTCTTAACATCTTCAGCTTTAATACCTTTTTCTTTCATAGATTTCTTTGCCTCTTGCATATATTCAGGACTGAGAAATAGAATACCCCTTTTCTTCGGAGTTGGTTTAGGAATAGGCTCAGGAGCTGGCTCAGGAAGTGTCCAATTATTTTCATTTGTCAACATATTATTCAATAGAATTTCAGCTTCATCCAGTGTTCTTTCCCTGAAAACAGAACCAGCACAACTATCCAGGTAATATCTGGAAGCATCGGTTAGTCCATTATAAAAGATATCAGGTATTTCATTTTTCTTAAGAGGATGATCAGGCAAAGCATTAAGTAATTGGAGAAGACTCCGCCAAGCTTGTGGGAGACTCTCTTCTTCAATTTGCACAAAATTATATATATTCCTTAGGGCAGCTTGTTTCTTATGAGCAGGGAAATATTTAGCAGAGAAGTAATAAATCATATCCTGGGGACTACGCACACAACCAGGATCAAGAGAATTAAACCATATGTTAGCATCACCCTTTAATGAGAATGGAAATATTTTAAGGATATAAAAGTAGCGAGTTCTCTCGTCATTAGTGAACAGGGTGGCCATATCATTTAATTTTTTAAGATGTGCCACAACAGTTTCAGATTCATAGCCATGAAAAGGATCAGATTCAACCAAAGTAATTATATCAGGATCAACATAGAATTCATAATCCTTATCAGTAACAAAGATAGGCAAAGTAGCAAAAGCAGGGTCAGGTTTCATTCTAGCATTAAGAGATTGTTGCTTCCATTTAGCTAATAGCCTCTTGAGTTCTGTAACGCCCTCAATGCGGCTATAGCTCCCACGTGTCGAGGCACGACTTAGAGACATAACCGCATTGAAAGCAATGTCGCAAGTCAGGCAATAATCACAACATCCCATGTAATATGTAATAAAAGGGGGAGATAACATAGTTGGCTTACACTCGCCATGTCACATCAGAGTACATAAATAACATCCATCATACAAACACTCATGACCCGACTACGGCGCCAAAATAGAAGAAAACCCAACATGCGACAAGGCCCTGAATCAAACCCCAACTAGGCACCACTACTGATCATCGGGAAAGGAAACATAATAACGCTGAGAGTCCTCGTCGAACTCCCACTTGAGCTCGTACTCGTCACCTGGAGCGAAATCACCTGGACCTGCATCTGGAGTTATAGTATCTGTGAGCCACAGGGACTCAGCAATCTCGCACCCTCGCGATCAAGACTATTTAAGCTTGTAGGAAGGGTAAGGCAATTATAAGTGGAGCTGCAGCAAGCGACTAGCATATATGGTGGCTATCTTATACGCAAAAGAGAGCGAGAAGAGGAGGCAAAGCGCGAGCGAGAATCTAGAAGAGCAACCTGCGCAAGCATAACTCCAACACCGTGTCCACTTCCCGGACACCGCCGAGAAGAGGCCATCACGGTAACACACTCGGTTGATTCATTTTAATTAATTAAGGTTCAAGTTATCTACAACCGGACATTAACAAATTCCCATCTGCCCATAACCGCGGGCACGGCTTTCGAAAGTTCAATCCCTGCAGGGGAATCCCAACTTAGCCCATGACAAGCTCTCACGGTCAACGAAGGAATAGACCTCCACCTGAGACACACCGATCAGACTCGGTAACCCGGTACAACAAGACAATTCGACAGGTTAAAACAAGACCAGCAACACCGCCCGAATGTGCCGACAAATCCCGATAGGAGCTGCACATATCTCTTTCTCAGGGCACACTCAGATAAGCAATCCGTACAACTAAAACCAGCCCTCGAGTTTCCCCGAGGTGGCGCTGCAAGGGG
Organism: Triticum urartu; assembly: GCF_003073215.2. Lineage (NCBI taxonomy): Eukaryota > Viridiplantae > Streptophyta > Magnoliopsida > Poales > Poaceae > Triticum > Triticum urartu. The sequence goes on along the minus strand of NC_053025.1, from coordinate 398,478,696 downwards.
CTCTAGTTTGGACCAACACTCAGAGGAGCACTGGCCCGGGGGGGGTAAAATAAGATGACCCTTGAGTCTGCAGAACCCAAGGGAAAGAAAAGGCTAGGTGGCAAATGGTAAAACCAAGGTTGGGCATTGCTGGAAAAGCTTTAATCAAGGCGAACTATCAAGGGGTTCCCATTATAACCCAACCGCGTAAGGAACGCAAAATCCGGGAACATAACACCGATATGACGGAAACTAGGGCAGTAAGAGTGGAACAAAACACTAGGCGAGAGGCCGAGCCTTCCACCCTTTACCAAGTATATAGATGCATTAAGATAACAAGCAATATAATGATATCCCAACAAGTAAATAAAAGATGTTCCAACAAGGAACGGCTCCAAACTTCACCTGCAACTAGCAACGCTATAAGAGGGGCTGAGCAAAGCGGTAACATAGCCAATCAACGGTTTGCTAGGACAAGGTGGGTTAGAGGTTTGACATGGCAATTGGGAGGCTGACAAGCAAAAGGTAGGCATCGTAGCATTGGCATAGCAAGAGCGAGCAAACTAGCATAGCAAAGACAGTAGTGATTTCGAGGGTATGATCATCTTGCCTGCACAGTTGTCAGAGTTGACTGGATCCTCACAAGCAAACTCAACGGGCTCCATGCTATGCGGGATGCGATGCGGGATGCAAAATGCAAGATATGACAGAAAATGCATGAACCTGGCCTCAACTTGGAAAACCAAGTGTGCCACTGGATAGAGGGGATGAAATCTCTTGAAAACGATATAAAGAACGCCGGAATCGGAGTTACGGTTTGGAAATGGCAAGCGTTTTAAGAAAGGAACCGGTCTGCGATTTACAGCAAGTAGGCATCTAAATGTAATGCAACGAACATGCTACAGCCACGAAACATGACAACAAAAGACATGGCAGGGATGCACAAAAGATGCTTAACAAAAGACTAGCAGTGAGCCACGGCCAATTCATCCATTATGAGGTTCAAACAAGCATGGCAAAAACGCAAATGCAAAATAGATTCCAGACTTAGTGAAATTAACACTTGTCTGAAATTTCAGATCACGATGCTCTCTTCGGAGCAGCAAAACAACATGATACATGACCTGATTAAGACAAGTAAGAACATGGCATGGAGCTACTCAACAAGCTTAACAAAAGACCCAAAGTGACCTGGGGCCAAAAGGGTTCACAAAATATACTAACGGGCACACGAACATAGCTAAAACACAATCAGTTTTCAGACAGTGAAAACTGAGACATGCTGAAATATAACTCACGAAGGCATGTAAACGAGCTCGATGCACTCACCACGGTGCAAGTCATGGCAAGGCAGGCATACATCCATTAAGAAGGCACAAAATTATGGCTAGACATGGCAAGATCAATGGCATGGCATGCACGGATCAACTACAATAGCATCGGCAAAATCGCAAACGAGTTGACGATCTGCCCAGATTCACCATGAAGCAAAACTAGAGCTCGATTGGCTCAATCTAGGGTGCTCCATAATTGCAAACAAAGACAAGGATGGATAGAGCATAACATGATTAACAAAACTCCTTTACTGATCATCCTCAAAAGAGGCACGGATCACTAGGAAACAAGCTGAACATATGGCATCACGAACTAAATAATCCCAGACTTAGTGAAAACAACTAAGTCTCTGAAAACAGATCTACCGGGTGCCTCACTTTGTAAGCTTGCGCAAGTCACCACACACATCCTAAAAATGCATGGGTTGGACCTCTGGAAAGAAGACAAAATGCTTAACAAAACATATGAAGGACTCACAGGCATAGCATGCACACAATAATCATGGCAGAAATGACAAAAGGCTAAAATGAACTAGCAGATCTGACAATTAACTCACGAAGCCTCCTTCTAACAGCATTTTGGGCATCAAGATGAGCTCAAATGAAAATGATGCAATGGAATGAAATGATTTACTCGTCGAGGCGACCATTTTTATATATAATATGTCCAAATCGGAGCTACGGATGCAAAGTTACAGGCGGTCAAAGTAGGCATAAAAAAATTAACGGAGAGGGCAGAAGTCAATTCCGATCTAGGGTTACTGTAGCAGTGGATCGGATCTGAGCGTCGGCACTGTAGCAGGTACTGTTCACCGAAGTTTGCCGGAATCACCTAGGTCGCCGGAGTTCGTGCCGGAGATGGAGGGAGAGGCCGGGGCCGGTGAGGGGGCGGCCGGAGAGCGGTGCGGCGGCGGGGAAGATGAGCGGCGCGAGGCGGCGGGGGAGCGGCCCGCTCGGGCGGCGCGGGGGCCGGGCGCGGGCTCCCGCGGGCTGCCGGCGGCGGCGGCTGGTTGGCGCCACGTGGTGATGCCCGGTTGGGCGCGGGCGGCGGCGGACGCTGTCCGGCCAGGGGCGGACACGTCCGTCGGTGCGGGGATTGCTTTTTTTTAAACTAGGGTTTCGAGGGGGAGGAGAGATCCGAAAATGGAGGGGGCTATATATAGGCATAGAGGGAGCTAGGAGAGTCCAAATGAGGTGCGGTTTTCGGCCACGCGATCGTGATCGAACGCTCTAGGACATGGAGCAGAGTTTGGTGGGTTTTGGGCCAAATTGGAGGGGTGTTGGGCTGCAACACACACGAGGCCTTTTCGGTCCCTCGGTTAACCGTTGGAGTATCAAACGAAGTCCAAATGATACGAAACTTGACAGGCGGTCTACCGGTAGTAAACCAAGGCCGCTTGGCAAGTCTCGGTCCAATCCGGAAATGTTTAACCCCCACACACGAAAGAAATCTAGAAATGACCACCGGAGGAGAACGAAGCACCGAAATGCAAAACGGACAACGGGGAAAAATCTCGGATGCATGAGATGAACACGTATGCAAATGCAATGCACATGTTGACATGATATGAGATGCACGAAAATGAAAACAACGCACGGAGGCAAAGGCCCAAACCCGAGAAATAAATATAACTTAACGCTGGAAACGGCAAGAGTTGGAGTACAAATTGGGAAAGTTACATCCGGGGTGTTACAAGTTCGTACCTATCTTTGCAAGCTAAAATAGCTAAAGTAGCTTCCTTTTCAAAAACATAACCCTCAGGAATAATAGGCGATTCATTTTCATTAGGGGGAGAGTCTTCATCATCACTTTCATCAATATTATCAGATTCAATATTTTCATTCTCTCTAACCCTAGCAAGTTGTTCATCAAGAAATTCACCAAGTGGCACAGTAGTATCAAGCATAGAAGTAGTTTCATCATAAGTATCATGCATACCAGAAGTGGCATCATCAATAACATGCGACATATCAGAACGAATAGCAGAAGCAGGTTTAGGTGTCGCAAGCTTGCTCAAATCAGAAGGTGAATCAAGTGCAGAGCTAGATGGCAGTTCCTTACCTCCCCTCTTAGTTGAGGGATAAATCTTGGTTTTTGGATCTCTCAAGTTCTTCATAATGATAAGAAGATATAAATCCCAAGTGACTCAAAGAATAGAGCTATGCTCCTTGGCAACAGCGCCAGAAAATAGTCTTGATAACCCACAAGTATAGGGGATCGCAACAGTTTTCGAGGGTAGAGTATTCAACCCAAATTTATTGATTCGACACAAGGGGAGCCAAAGAATATTCTCAAGTATTAGCAGCTGAGTTGTCAATTCAACCACACCTGGAAACTTAGTATCTGCAGCAAAGTGTTTAGTAGCAAAGTAATATGATAGTAGTGGTAACGGTAGCAAAAAGGTAACGATAGCAAAAGTAATGTTTTTGGTATTTTGTAGTGATTGTAACAGTAGGAACGGAAAAGTAAATAAGCGAAGAACAATATATGGAAATCTCGTAGGCAATGGATCGGTGATAGAGAATTATGCCGGATGCGGTTCATCATGTAAGAGTCATAACATGGGGTGACACAGAACTAGCTCCAATTCATCAATGTAATGTAGGCATGTATTCCGAATATAGTCATACGTGCTTATGGAAAAGAACTTGCATGCCATCTTTTGTCCTACCCTCCCGTGGCAGTAGGGTCCTAGCGGAAACTAATGGATATTAAGGCCTCCTTTTAATAGAGTACCGGACCAAAGCATTAACACACAGTGAATACATGAACTCCTCAAACTATGGTCATCACCGGTAAGTATCCCGATTATTGTCACTTTGGGGTTAACGGATCATAAAACATAATAGGTGACTATAGACTTGCAAGATAGGATCAAGAACTCTCATATATTGATCAAAACAAAATAGGTTCAGATCTAAAATCATGGCACTCGGGCCCTAGTGACAAGCATTAAGCATATCAAAGTCATAGCAACATCAATCTCAGAACATAGTGGATACCAGGGATCATGTAACACCCCGGATGTAACTTTCCCAATTTGTACTCCAACTCTTGCCGTTCCCGGTGTTAAGTTATATTTATTTCCTCGTGTTCGGGTTTTTGTCTCCGTGTGTTGTTGTCGTTGTCATGCATCTCATATCATGTCATCATGTGCATTGCATTTGCATACGTGTTCATCTCATGCATTCGAGCATTTTCCCCGTTGTCCGTTTTGCATTCCGGTGCTTCGTTCTCCTCCGGTGGTAATTTCTAGCTTTCTTTCGTGTGTGGGGATTAAAAATTTCCGGATTGGACCGAGACTTGCCAAGCGGCCTTGGTTTACTACCGGTAGACCGCCTGTCAAGTTTTGTATCATTTGGACTTCGTTTGATACTCCAACGGTTAACCGAGGGACCGAAAAGGCCTCGTGTGTGTTGCAGCCCAACACCCCTCCAATTTGGCCCAAAACCCACCTAACTCTGCTCCATCATCTAGAGCGTTCGATCACGATCGCGTGGCCGAAAACCGCACCTCATTTGGACTCTCTTAGCTCCCTCTATGCCTATATATAGACTCCCTCCTTCAAATTCACGGTTCCACTCTCCCCCCTAACCCTAGATCCATCCACCGCCGCCGCCGGACGTGTCCGGAGCGGGCCGGACAATGTCCGCCGCCGCCCGTGCCCACTAGCGCGCTGCCACGTGGATGCCGCCACCCACCGCCGCCGCAGCCCGCTCGGCCCACGGGGAGCCCGCCCCGGGCCGGATCGGGCCCGAGCCGCCCCGCGCCTCGCGCCTCCTCCGTCCCCGCGCCCGGTGGCCGGCGCCGCCGCGCGCCGTTGCCGGCCTCGCCGCAACGGCCGGTGACCGCCGCCCCGCCACTCGTCGCCTCCGCCGCCAAGCTCGACGCCGGCAGCCCTGTGCCCCGCGACGCGACGCCCCACCTCCGTGAAGCTCCGGGCGACCGCCTCCTCGTCGCCGGCGGCCTCTCCGGCGAGAGATCCGGCCGCTGCGGCTCCTTTTTTTCCGGCGGTCCTCGAGCTGCTACAGTGCCCCGACCGCGCCTCGGTTTCCGTGCCAATCCTAGATCTGTCCCGGAGAGGTTGATTTTTTTAACCAAGTCCCGGATATTTTCAGTTCAAGTGCTCCTGTTCTCGGCTCCATAAATTTGCATCCGTAGCTCCGATTCATGCATATAGCATATCAAAATGTTCATCTCAGAGAGTACATCATTTCATTCCATTGCATCATTTTCATTTGAGTTCATCTTGATGCCCGAAATTCTGTTTGAAGAGGGCTACTTGAGTTAATTGTCAGGTCTGCTACTCTGTTTAGCACTTTTGTCATTTTTGCCATGATTAATGTGTGCATGCTATGACCTAATGCTCTACATGTGTTCTGTTAAGGGTTTTGTCATCTTTCCAGAGGTGCAACCCATGTATTTTTAGGATGTGTGTGGTGACTAGTGCAAGCTTGCAAAGTGGTGCACTTGCTAATTCTGTTTTCAGGGACTTAGTAATATCACTAAGTCCTAGAGCTGTTCATCTCATGATGCCATATGTTCATGTTGTTTCCTAGTCATCCGTGCCTCTTTTGAGGATGATCAGTAAGGATGTTTTGTTAATATTGTAGTGCTCTATCCATCCATTTATTTGTTTGCAATTATGGAGCACCCTAGCTTGAGTCAGTCGAGCTCTACTTTTGCTACTTTGTGAATCTGGGCAGATTGTCAACTTGTTTGCAATTTTGCCGGTGATGTTGTAGTTGATCCGTGCATGCTATGCTATTTTTCTTGACATGTCTAGCTTGCATTTTGTGCCTTCTTGATGGATGTATGCTTGTATTGGCATGACTTGCACTGTAGTGAGTGCATCGAGCTCGTAAACATGCCTACTTGAGTTATATTTCAGCATGTGTCAGTTTTCACTATGTCTAAAAACTGATTATGTTTTTTCTATGTTCACATGCTTGCAATTGTATTTTCTGATCACTTTTGGCTCAAGGTCACTAAGGGACTTTTATTAAGATCTTTGAGTAGCTCCATGCCAAGCTTTACTTTTCCATGTTCAGATCCTGTAGCATGTAGTTTTGTTGCTCCGAAGAGGGCTACCTGATCTGAAATTCCAGACAAGTGTTAATTTCACTAAGTCTGAGATCTGTTTGCCATTTGCATTTTTGCCATGTTTATTTGAACCTGTTAATGGATGAATTGTCCGTAGCTCAGTGCTAGACTTTTGTTAAGCATCTTGTAAGCATCCCTGCCATGTATTTTGTTGTCATGTTTGGGTTCTGTAGCATGTTCATCTCATTGCATTTAGATGCCTAGTTGCTGTAAATCGCAGACCGGTGTCATTTTGAATCGCTTGCCATTTCCAAACCGTAACTCCGATTCCGGCGTTCTTTATATTGTTTTCAAGCGATTTCATCTCATCTTTCCAGTGGCACGCTTGGAATTCCAAGTTGAGGCCAGGTTCATGCATTTCCTGTCATATCTTGCATTTTGCATCCCGCATATCATATCATCTTTGCATCGTGTTGTTTGAGTTTGCACGTGGTTGATTGTATCCTTGTAGCTTGTTTGTCTTGTTTGGGTAGAGCTGGGAGACGAGTTTGCTAACGAGGAGCCCGTTGAGTTTGCTTTCGAGGATCCAGTCAACTCTGACAACTGTGCAGGCAAGATGATCATACCCTCGAAATCACTACTATCTTTGCTATGCTAGTTTGCTCGCTCTTTTGCTATGCCATTGCTATGATGACTACCACTTGCTTGCAAGCCTCCCAAATTGCCATGTCAAACCTCTAACCCACCATGTCCTAGCAAACCGTTGATTGGCTATGTTACCGCTTTGCTCAGCCCCTCTTATAGCATTGCTAGTTCCAGGTGAAGATTGGAGGCCGTTCCTTGTTGGAACATTTATTTACTTGTTGGGATATCATTATATTACTTTGTTATATTAATGCATCTATATACTTGGTAAAGGGTAGAAGGCTCGGCCTCTCGCCTAGTGTCACGACCGGTTTTCCAATAAAAATGTTTATTGAGAAACCAATCTTTTGAGTCCAGTATGAGAAAAATCCTCCTTACCGTTAGACAAATTCTTGATACAATAATCCAGTAGCATAAAATATATTACAGGGTCGAGCTATGGTTGCTCAACCAAATTATTACAAGCACGCCAATAATTATACATAATGGCGGACATGACACAGTGGTGTGGAGGCATACTACTGACTCGAGGATAGGGTGGTGGTGGAAAAACACAGCGGGGAGTGAGATACAGGACTCTAAAACTGGCATCTCATCGAGCGTCGAGGTGAGGCTCGATGAATTTATTTGGTAGCGGAAGTGGATATAATACAGTGACCAAATCCAGAGTCGCACGAGACTGACTGGGATTCCTCTAGGCGACGGACTCGCTATCAAATTCTTCATCCATGAGATCGCCTTCGTCAGCATCTGGCCAAATCAACAAGCCAAGTGAGTACTTTGAAAGTACTCGCAAGACAGTTCAGACGTAAGATATAACAAATGCATGCATGGATGCTTCATGATTAATTTTAACAGTGGCACATTAATTCGTAAAATCAAGACAGGTAATAATCCATGGCCATGGAACCATCATCACGGCCAGATGACTGGCTTTAATCCAGGGCCATGGAATCATCATCACGGCCTCTCCTTTTGGTGTGTACCAGGAAAGCGGTTTGCAACTTACTAAGCCATATTCCTTGCGGAAAACATGTGGTAGTACAGGGAAGGAAGAATGCAAGGAACTGGACCGATACGGGTTGACACTGAAGTCATATAGTCTGGCATAAGACTGGCATGCTACAACACTGCCATCTTACCCATCCTCATGCCAACACATGGCCATGCATACTCACATCCATCCACTTATGGATTTTCGAAACTCACTTGCCTCATCATTGCATGTAACATGACATTCGTCGGTATGCTCATCAACATGCCATGAAACTACTTAATGCAAACATGCCAAAACAATCATCATATCAAAAGTTCCAACATGCTTGCTTGGTTCAGAGTAGTCGGAGCCTAGCTCAGTGAAGTTCGCGGTCCCGTCACCTCCTTCGGTATCTATTGCATAAAGAAAATATACGCGCTATCGTGAATACCGTGAGGTGCACAAAAATTATTCCAAATATTTTTCAAATAAATATGATAAAAAACTAGACAAAAATTTGAAGAGGACAGAAAAAGAATCACTCAAAAATACTCTTCTGTTTAAAAGTTATAAGGGTTTTAGTCCAGGGACTCATCTGTAATGAAACAGAAAACTTCCAGGGGCTAACTTATAAAAACAGAAAACGATTGGAATAAGAATGCGCCGGCCTAGCGGGAAAACGCATTTGGCAGAAGACGTTTTCAGAAAACGGTACGCTTAGAAAGGCTAGAGAGGCTGACAGGCGGGTCCCGCCCGTCAGGTTTGAATATTCAAACGGGGCGGCAGAGCTCGACGGTGCCCGAGAGCCGTGGTGGTCGCCGACGGTGATCCACGGCAAGGCAGAGAGATCGGAAGGTACCTGTGTGCTCAGGGCGTCATTCCGCGTCGGTTGGTGGTGGTGGTGGTCGCCGGCGAGTACCACGTCGACGGCGAGCCTTGCTCCGGCGGACGGCGGTTCGGGTGGTCGAGGGCCTCGTCGGAGAGAGCTGCGAAGGCCAAATTGACGCTGGGGTTAGCTCACTGGGTGCTAGAGGAGGCTATAGACGAGATTTGGGCGCCGGGGACAGCCTCACCGAAGCGATTCGAGCTGGTGGCCGAGGCGGATCGGGGCGGCCGGAGTTGGGGGAGGAGACCTCCTCGAGGTCCTCCTGGTGGCTTGGCAGGGTCCTGGAGAGGTGCAGTGAAGGTGTGTGCTCGTGAGCGAGCTCGGGGTCCTTTTTATAGGCGATCCGAGGCGGTGGCCGTGAACGGAGTTCTCTGGCGAAGGTTACGGCGGCGCAGAGCTTGGTCGGGGAGGTTTAGGGAGTTGGACGCCAACGTGGAGTTCCACCGGTTCCGTTTTGGTGCTAAACGAACTTGGATTAGGAGCCCTGGTTGGATTCGATGGAACGGGGCGGCGCGGGCCCGTCGGCGGCAGAGGGGCACGCCCCGTGCTTGCCGGGACACCGCGACGGTGCTGTGGGGTGCGCTGGCGTGCATGAGGCCACGCGGAGGGCAGGGGAGCGTTGGGCGGCGCCGAACGGCGTTGCGAGCTGGCGCTGTCTTCTGTTGGCCGCCATGGGTGGCTTTGCCACCGCAGAAGCTGCCAACTCCGGCGATGCTCGCCGCCACCGACACCTGTGCCCATCCAAGGGGGCGTGCGGTGCTCTGGCCAGGGAGGAGAGGCCGTGCGCAACGCGCCAGGGAGCACTGGTGATGGATGACAAGTCAATGACGAAAAACGACACTGACTGAATTCTGAAACTCTGAATTTTTCTGAAAGTCTACAGAAACAGTGCCGGTCAAGTGTTCGACAAAATGATTTTGGCATGTGGAGAAATTTTCCTTGAGCTGAATTTTGGTGGGGTGGCCTCTCATTGCACCAGGAGGCTGCCTGAATTTTTGTGGAATTTTTGGAGAAGTGTAGGTATGAATTTCACCAAATTTGTCAAATCTGGTCCAAACTTGCAGTGAGTAAAATTTGAAATTTTTGAAAAGAAGAAGAGTGGATCAAGATGGTTCTAGGTTGTGGGTACTAAGGACAATCCAGGGGAGTTGTTTTGGGATAAAAATTCAAAGGCAATGAGGTACTTGCTTTGAAAATCACTCAGGCTCAAAATAATTGGCAGGAATGATTTGAGAGATAAAATAATTGAAATAAAAATCCAAAACTTGTTTGGACTTGTTGGGACAGAGAATTTAGATTGTTCAAAGGTGGAGGGAGGGATTTTGAGAAGATTTACTATAGGATACATGGTAAAACCATGGGTGGTTTCAAGATAAGAAAAACCTCAAAATTCACAGAGTTCTTTTTATAAGAAAAAGAAAAATTTCCAAAAATATACTTTGAGAAGGGAACCATCAGAGAAAGAGTTTTAAATGATCAAACACCATAGTTTGAAGAGGATACAGAAATAAAAATCCTTGACAAAGAAGTTTTTAAGAGGAAGGTTTTTATTCTGGAAAAATTTTAAATGGCCTCTTTTCAAAAACCAACAAAGTTTTTGCTGAAAAACCAAATAAAAATTTTGGAGTGTCACAACACCTACCCCCTTAGGAAAAATCTCGTCCCCGAGATTTCAGCTGATCCTTAAATAAGTGTGGATGCTCTGTCCGAAGGAAATCCTCCCTTTCCCAGGTTGCTTCACTTTCGGTGTGATTGCTCCACTGAACTCTGAAAAACTTGATGGTCTTCTGTCGGGTTCTCCTTTCAGACTCCTCTAATATTTTTACTGGACGTTCCCGATAGGTGAGGTCTGGCTGCACATCAATGTTCTCATGGGATACTTGCTTCTCTGGCTTGCTTACGCACTTCCTTAATTGCGAAATGTGGAACACGTCGTGGACATCGGATAATTCTTCGGGTAAGTCTAGCTGGTAGGCTACGGTGCCTCTTCGTGCCACTATACAGAATGGTCCAATGAATCTTGGTGCTAACTTCCCCTTGATCTTAAACCGTTGCAGTCCCCTCATAGGTGATACTCGTAGGTACACAAATTCACCGGGTGCAAAATTGACCCCACGATGTTTCTGATCGTAATAACTCTTCTGTCTGCTTTGAGCGGTCTTGAGTCGGTCCCTGATTAGCTTGACCTTTTCCTCGGCTTCTTTGAGCATGTCTGGGCCGAAGATATGGCTGTCTCCGGTCTCTGACCAATTTAGTGGGGTACGACATCTCCGTCCGTACAGAGCTTCAAAAGGTGCCATTTGCAGGCTGGCCTGGTAACTGTTGTTGTATGCAAACTCGGCATATGGCAGGCTTTCTTCCCAACTAGTTCCATAGGTGAGGACACATGCTCTCAGCATGTCTTCTAAAATTTGGTTTACGCGTTCAGTCTGTCCATCAGTCTGGGGATGGTAGGCTGTACTGAAGGCCAGTTGAGTTCCCAGAGCCTGTTGTAAATGATCCCAGAATCTCGAGACGAACTGAGTGCCTCTGTCGGATATTATAGTCTTCGGGACTCCATGCAGACAAACTATACGGGAGAGATAAATCCTGGCGAGCCTTTGAGTGTTGTAGGTTGTCTTCACTGGAATGAAATGTGCCACCTTGGTTAATCTATCGGTGATGACCCATATGGCATCATTCTTGTGTCGTGACCGAGGTAGTCCGATAATGAAATCCAACCCTATTTCATCCCATTTCCACTCAGGTATTTTGTTTGGTTGCAGTAGTCCGGCTGGTTTTTGATGCTCAACTTTTATGCGTTGACAAGAATTGCAATATGCAACGAATGTGGCTATGTCCCTCTTCATACCATGCCACCAAAATCTTTCCTGAATATCCTTATACATTTTGGTTCCTCCAGGGTGGATCGAATATGAGGCAGTGTGGGCTTCAGCTAGAATTTGCTGTTTGAGTTCTTCTATGTTTGGCACGCAGAGTCTGTCCCCGTACCATAATATTCCTCCATCGTCTATGACGAACTCCGAGGCCTTGCCCATACTCACCTTTCTTTTAATTCCTTCAATGCTAGGGTGACCAGGCTGAGCTTCTTTAATTCTCTCCACAAGGTTGGGCTTTATTTCCAAGTTTGATATGGTGCCTTCCGCGATCATTAACAAGTTGAGTTTGGAAAATTCTTGTTGGAATTCAGGTCTCAAGCTTTGCAGACTGTTTTCGTCGGAGCTGGGGTTCCGACTAAGAGCATCGGCCACTACATTTGCTTTTCCTGGATGATAGTGGATACCAACATCATAATCCTTTACCAATTCCAACCAGCGTCGTTGCCGTAAGTTTAGTTCTGGTTGTGTGAAAATATATTTGAGACTTTTATGGTCCGTGTATATTTCACATCGATTTCCAAGTAAGAAATGCCTCCATTCCTTAAGTGCATGAATGACTGCTGCCATTTCTAAGTCATGAGTGGGATAATTTTCCTCATGCTTGCGAAGTTGCCTTGAAGCGTATGCGACAACCTTGCCTTCTTGCATCAACACACACCCGAGGCCCTTTCGGGATGCGTCACAATATACCTCAAAATTCTTGTGTATGTCTGGCACAATTAATACCGGTGTTGTCGTTAATTTCCGTTTTAGCTCTTGGAAACTTTTCTCGCAGGCTTCTGTCCATTCAAACTTCTTGTCCTTCTTGAGTAACTGCGTCATTGGCTTGGCTAGGGTGGAGAATCCTTCAATAAATCTGCGGTAATAACCTGCCATCCCCAAGAAACTTCGTATGTCTATTACGCTGGCTGGTGACTTCCAGCCAAGTATTGCCCTGACTTTCTCCGGGTCCACTGCGATACCGTCTTGGGTCAGCACGTGGCCTAGAAAGCCTACTTGTCTTAGCCAAAATTCGCACTTGCTGAACTTGGTATACAATTGATGTTTCCTGAGTTCTCCTAGCACAATCCTGAGATGTTCCGCGTGCTCTTCTGGTGTCTTGGAGTATATCAGAATATCATCGATAAATACCACAACGAACTTGTCCATAAACTTCATAAATACTTTGTTCATGAGGTGAACAAAATATGCGGGGGCGTTCGTTAATCCAAAAGGCATCACTGTGAACTCATATAGTCCATATCTGGAGGTGAAGGCTGTTTTGGGGATATCTTCTGTTCGCACTTTTAATTGATGGTATCCTGACCTTAAGTCAATTTTTGAGAATACCTTGGCCTGAGCGAGCTGATCAAATAAATCATTTATCCGTGGCATCAGGTATTTGTTCTTGACTGTGACCATGTTAAGTGCTCGGTAGTCTATGCACAATCTCAGTGTTCCATCCTTCTTTTTGGCAAATAAAATTGGTGATCCCCAAGGTGAGGAGCTGGCTCGAATGTATCCCTTGTCCAGCAATTCCTTTATTTGTTTCTTCAACTCAATCAACTCGGATGGTGCCATTCTGTATGGTTTCTTGTATATGGGGGTGGTTCCTGGTGCTAGCTCAATGCTGAATTCTATCTCTCGGTCTGGTGGCATGCCTGGTAGTTCTTCGGGAAATACGTCTGGAAATTCACATACTACTGGAACCTTGTTTAGCTCAGAAAGATCCACCTTATTCAATCTCGGTTGCCGTGGTATTTTTCTTTCTTTGGCTGATACTTTCATTGTCTTCCCGTGGTGGTGTGTGAGAATTACGGTCCGGTTGAAACAGTCAATAAAACCTTTGTTGGTGGTTAACCAGTCCATCCCTAGGATGACATCCAGTCCTTTATTTTCCAATACAATAAGATTGGCGTGAAACTTCAATCCTTCAAACTCAATAACCACATTCTGACAGTAACTCTGAGTAACTTGCTGAATCCCAGGGGACTTGATGATCATGGATTTTTCCAAGGGAAACATCAAAAAATTATTTTGCAAAGCAAAACTTTTCGAGATGAATGAGTGAGAAGCTCCAGAATCAAACAAAACCATGGCAGGTATTGTGTTGACAGGAAACGTACCGAGTACGATATCTGGGGCATTTTGTGCCTCCTCTTTGGTTACGTGGTTCGGATGACCCTTCCTGTGGTTGTTGTTGGGGTTGAAATTGTTTCGCTTGGGTGAAGAATTATTGCCACCGTTGTTTGGCTTCGGGGTCGAGTTCCTTGGCTTGGGGCACTGTTTGGCATAGTGCCCTTCTTCTCCACAAGCGTAGCAAGTAACGCCTGGGCGATATGTGAACTCCTTGTCCCTTGCATGGAAATTCTTGGTTGGGCGTGAGACGTTTGTCATAGGTTTGTGTGTCCCACATTTCTGAAAGTCTGTCTTGCTTCGGTGGTTGCGTGCAAGAGTAGTCTGGTCTCTTTTTCGCTTGCGGAAATCCTCCAAGCTACGTCTCTCATTTTCCAGAGTAATGGCTTTGTCCACTAGTGTCTTAAAATCTGGAAAAGTGTGCACGACCAGTTGGCATTTAAGCGCGGGCGCCAGACCGTCAAGGAATTTCTCCATCTTCTTGCTTTCAGTCATACGTTCTTCATTGGCGTAGCGAGACAATAGAGTAAATTGACCGTTGTATTCTGACACTGTCATGTTCCTTTGTTTGAGGTCATCGAACTCTCTCTTCTTGATTTTCATAATACTCTTAGGAATGTGTGCACAACGGAAACCTTCCTTGAAATCATCCCAGGTTATATCACTTTCGTTGGGGTGCATGTGCAGAAAATTCTCCCACCATGATGCAGCTGCTCCTGTGAGATAGTGCGGGGCATATAGTACCTTCTCGGGGTCTGAACATTTTGCAATAACTCATTTCCTCTCCATATCTCGAATCCAATCCTCGGCTTCAAGAGGCTTGTCAGTATGAGAAAATGTTTGGGGACGTGTCTTCTGTAGCTCAGATAACTTGGAATGCTCCTGATACTGTCCATGGTGATTTCCCATGTTGATGACTTGGTTCATCATTTCCCGATGTTGTTGCTGACTTTGCTCATAAAGGCGACACATTTGTGAAAGTGCCGATTCACTGTCCTGTTGGCTTGACTGTCCCTGTGTGAACTTGTTGCTGGGTTGTGTATCATAATTTTCCTCTGGTGGAGTTGGCATGGAGCGAGTCCAAGGACGAGACATTTTTCACTCTGGGGATATATTTTGTAAAACTCATAAGAAAAGCGAAAAGAGTCGCAAAAACAATTCCATAAATGCACAAAGCTGGCAAATAAATTAAATAACCAAGCTTACTTAAGAAAAACAAATCGATTTGCGCGCGAAGAAGGACTGCTCATTACATATCTTACACGCAGACAGTAATTATACAATACATCACTCAGGATATGCGTACATAATCCTGACATGTCATTCAGGCTAGTGCACTCCTCCAGATCCTACATGATGCGCAAACAGGCTACTTCTCACAACCTATGTACATATAAACATATCATACAAAGCGGTACATTGCATGGCGGCTAAGCGTACTCAGGCGGAGATGTTGATGATCTCCTTTGCCCTGCCGAGGGTGAGGCGTAGCGAGGCTGGGGACTCGACTTCCTCCTCGCTAATAGGCTCCATACATGTAGTGTTGCGCCGAGTAGATGGAGCGGGTGCCAGGGGCGGAACAACACGAACATGAGTGGGCGCGAAGGGTGGTGCAGTGCGCGCTGGAGTGGGCGCAATAACTTGGTTGAACTCTTCGGTAGAAGGCAGGCGACGAGTAGGTGCACAAGATGCTGAGGACGAGACAAAAGTCAGTGGCGGTGCAGTGGGTAGGAGCTCCCTCCTGTTGGCGGCACAGCCATGGACTGAGTCCATGCGGGCAGCCACGAAGTCATCCACCAGGTTGTCGAAGGCTGCTTCTAGGGCCCGGAGATACTCAATAAGCATCTCAAAAGCCTCGTCTCATTCTCCTCTGGGGCAGGAGAATGCGTAGTGATAGGTGTAAGGCACATGGCATGGAAGATAACGGTAACGACGAGTCTTCATCACGGGGAGGACATCTCTGAGACGAGCTATCGCCTCGCGGGCTGCCATCTGCATAGCATGCCTCTTCGTAGGCATGGCTCTTCCCAAGAACCGGAAGCGGCGTAACTCACCACGCCCTCCTTGAACTGCACCGCGGCCTAGTGCATGGTCAGACTGTCATTGACTCGGTGCTGGCAGAGTGTGAAGACTGGGCGCACAGATGGCCCCATCGCGACCTGAACGATGAAGGAGAGAAGCTTGACGAACCCATCAGGCACGTTGGCGAATGTCTGAGACTCGCAGCTGTTGTCGGCCATCTACAAAAGTAGGCAAAAATTCTGAATGGTCAGATCATAAATTTATGCTGACTGTCAGAAAATGACTACAATTGCAAAAAAATATAAAATGGCTCTATCATGATAATAACCAATTAGTGATCGCACCTAGTGGCTTCCTACAGTCAGCCTGGCTCTGGTACCAAGCTTGTCACGACCGGTTTTCCAATAAAAATGTTTATTGAGAAACCAATCTTTTGAATCCAGTATGAGAAAAATCCTCCTTACCGATAGACAAATTCTTGATACAATAAGCCAGTAGCATAAAATATATTACAGGGTCGAGCTATGGTTGCTCAACCAAATTATTACAAGCACGCCAATAATTATACATAATGGCGGACATGACACAGTGGTGTGGAGGCATACTACTGACTCGAGGATAGGGTGGTGGTGGAAAAACACAGCGGGGAGTGAGATACAGGACTCTAAAACTGGCATCTCATCGAGCGTCGAGGTGAGGCTCGATGAATTTATTTGGTAGCGGAAGCGGATATAATACAGTGACCAAATCCAGAGTCGCACGAGACTGACTGGGATTCCTCTAGGCGTCGGACTCGCTATCAAATTCTTCATCCATGAGATCGCCTTCGTCAGCATCTGGCCAAATCAACAAGCCAGGTGAGTACTTTGAAAGTACTCGCAAGAAAGTTCGGACGTAAGATATAACAAATGCATGCATGGATGCGTCATGATTAATTTTAACAGTGGCACATTAATTCGTAAAATCAAGACAGGTAATAAAAAGGGGGTCGGCGGTAGTCCGCTCGAAAACCCAACAAAATAACTGTAAACCCAATCGGGTGTCTGAAGCGCCACCTCGATAGGAAGATAAATAAATAAAACACGCCGCAGTCGGGCGTCTGAGCGACGCCACGTAAAGGGCTTTAAAAGAAATGCCACAGTCGGGCGTCTGAGCGACACCACATAAAGGGCTTTAAACGAAATGGCACAGTCGGGCGTCTGAGCGACGCCACATAAAGGGCTTTAAAAGAAATGCCACAGTCGGACGTCTGAGCGACATCGCAGAAAGGGCTTTCATTGAAAGTAAAATATAATAATGCCACAGTCGGACGTCTGAGCGACATCACAGAAAGGGCTTTTATTGAAAGTAAATAATAACAATGCCACAGTCGGACATCTGAGCGACATCACAGAAAGGGCTTTTATTCACAAGTAAATAATACTCATAATAAATATTCAATTCATGAGAATAAACGGGTTAGTCCATCCACAGGAATAAACATTTAACCGGACTTAGTAATCATGTGATTCACCGGAGACTCTGTCATCAAAACTGACATTTGTCAGGATAAGATAATACCGAACTTGGACATGGAATAGATGATTCAAAGGAATATATGACTCTGCAGAGTTTGTACGAAAATCTTTCCCACAGCCAACGGATTTCCGTAGTCACGAAGGACTAGTTCCGTTTACGGTATTTCGAAAGAAAACACAGCTAACCAGTACACACCCATCCTACCTCTCGATGCTAGGAATCACCCTAGACATCGTCCAAGAAAAACTTTTGAGACGGGGAGATCACAATCTCGAATAGCATGGGATCAAATTTATATACGCGCGCTCTAAGGGGTGCCCCCCTCTCGGTCCCAACCGGAAACACCCATGCCCCCTGACCGGATGACTGGCTTTAATCCAGGGCCATGGAACCATCATCACGGCCTCTCCTTTTGGTGTGTACCAGGAAAGCGGTTTGCAACTTACTAAGCCATATTCCTTGCGGAAAACATGTGGTAGTACAGGGAAGGAAGAATGGAAGGAACTGGACCGATACGGGTTGACACTGAAGTCATATAGTCTGGCATAAGACTGGCATGCTACAACACTGCCATCTTACCCATCCTCATGCCAACACATGGCCATGCATACTCACATCCATCCACTTATGGATTTTCGAAACTCACTTGCCTCATCATTGCATGTAACATGACATTCGTTGGTATGCTCATCAACATGCCAAAACAATCATCATATCAAAAGTTCCAACATGCTTGCCTGGTTCAGAGTAGTCGGAGCCTAGCTCGGTGAAGTTCGCGGTCCCGTCACCTACTTCGGTATCTATTGCATAAAGAAAATATACGCGCTATCGTGAATACCGTGAGGTGCACAAAAATTATTCCAAATATTTTTCAAATAAATATGATAAAAAACTAGACAAAAATTTGAAGAGGACAGAAAAAGAATCACTCAAAAATACTCTTCTGTTTAAAAGTTATAAGGGTTTTAGTCCAGGGACTCATCTGTAATGAAACAGAAAACTTCCAGGGGCTAACTTATAAAAACAGAAAATGATTCGAATAAGAATGCGCCGGCCCAGCGGGAAAACGCATTTGGCAGAAGACGTTTTCAGAAAACGGTTCGCTTAGAAAGGCTAGAGAGGTTGACAGGCAGGTCCCGCCCGTCAAGTTTGAATATTCAAACGGGGCGGCAGAGCTCGACGGTGCCCGAGAGCCGCGGTGGTCGCCGGCGGCGATCCACGGCGAGGCAGAGAGATCGGAAGGTACCTCCGTGCTCAGGGCGTCATTCCGCGTCGGTTGGTGGTGGTGGTGGTCGCCGGCGAGTACCACGTCGACAGCGAGCCTTGCTCCGGCGGACGGCGGTTCGGGTGGTCGAGGGCCTCGTCGAAGAGAGCTGCGATGGCCAAATTGACGCTGGGGTTAGCTCAGTTGGTGCTAGAGGAGGCTATAGACGAGATTTGGGCGCCGTGGACGGCCTCACCGAAGCGATTCGAGCTGGTGGCCGAGGCGGATCGGGGCGGCCGGAGTTGGGGGAGGAGACCTCCTCGAGGTCCTCCTGGTGGCTTGGCAGGGTCCTGGAGAGGTGCAGTGAAGGTGTGTGCTCGTGAGCGAGCTCGGGGTCCTTTTTATAGGCGATCCGAGGCGGTGGCCGTGAACGGAGTTCTCTGGCGAAGGTTACGGCGGCGCAGAGCTTGGTCGGGGAGGTTTAGGGAGTTGGACGCCAACGTGGAGTTCCACCGGTTCCGTTTTGGTGCTAAACGAACTTGGATTAGGAGCCCTGGTTGGATTCGATGGAACGGGGCGGCGCGGGCCCGTCGGCGGCAGAGGGGCACGCCCCGTGCTTGCCGGGACACCGCGACGGTGCTGTGGGGTGCGCTGGCGTGCATGAGGCCACGCGGAGGGCAGGGGAGCGTTGGGCGGCGCCGAACGGCGTTGCGAGCTGGCGCTGTCTTCTGTTGGCCGCCATGGGTGGCTTTGCCATCGCAGAAGCTGACAACTCCGGCGATGCTCGCCGCCACCGACACCTGTGCCCGTCCAAGGGGGCGTGCGGTGCTCTGGCCAGGGAGGAGAGGCCGTGCGCAACGCGCCAGGGAGCACTGGTGATGGATGACAAGTCACTGACGAAAAACGACACTGACTGAATTCTGAAACTCTGAATTTTTCTGAAAGTCTACAGAAACAGTGCCGGCCAAGTGTTCGACGAAATGATTTTGGCATGTGGAGAATTTTCCTTGAGCTGAATTTTGGTGGGGTGGCCTCTCATTGCACCAGGAGGCTGCCTGAATTTTTGTGGAATTTTTGGAGAAGTGTAGGTATGAATTTCACCAAATTTGTCAAATCTGGTCCAAACTTGCAGTGAGTAAAATTTGAAATTTTTGAAAAGAATAAGAGTGGATCAAGATGGTTCTAGGTTGTGGGTACTAAATACAATCCAGGGGAGTTGGTTTGGGATAAAAATTCAAAGGCAATGAGGTACTTGCTTTGAAAATCACTCAGGCTCAAAATAATTGGCAGGAATGATTTGAGAGATAAAATAATTGAAATAAAAATCCAAAACTTGTTTGGACTTGTTGGGACAGACAATTTAGATTGTTCAAAGGTGGAGGGAGGGATTTTGAGAAGATTTCCTATAGGATACATGGTAAAACCATGGGTGGTTTCAAGATAAGAAAAACCTCAAAATTCACAGAGTTCTTTTTATAAGAAAAAGAAGAATTTCCAAAAATATACTTTGAGAAGGGAACCATCAGAGAAAGAGTTTTAAATGATCAAACACCATAGTTTGAAGAGGATACAAAAATAAAAATCCTTGCCAAAGAAATTTTTAAGAGGAAGGTTTTTTTTCTGGAAATTTTTTAAATGGCCTCTTTTCAAAAACCAACAAAGTTTTTGCTGAAAAACCAAATAAAAATTTTGGAGTGTCACACCTAGTGTTTTGTTCCACTCTTGCCGCCCTAGTTTCCGTCATATCGGTGTTATATTCCCGGATTTTGCGTTCCTTACGCGGTTGGGTTATAATGGGAACCCCTTGATAGTCCGCCTTGAATAAAACTTCTCCAGCAATGCCCAACCTTGGTTTTACCATTTTCCACCTAGCCTTTTCCCTTGGGTTTCGCGGACTCAAGGGTCATCTTATTTTAACCCCCCCGGGCCAGTGCTCCTCTGAGTGTTGGTCCAACCTAGAGCACCGTGCGGGGCCGTCCCTTGGCAACTTGGGTTACGTTGGCTCCCGTACGCTTAGCTTATCCGGTGTGCCCTAAGAACGAGATATGTGCAGCTCCTATCGGGATTTGTCGGCACAGCGGGTGGTGTTGCTGGACTTGTTTTACCATTGTCGGAGTTGTCTTGAATTACCGAGATACCGAGTCTGATCGGAACGTCTTGGGAGGAGGTCTATTCCTTCGTTGACCGTGAGAGCTTGTCGTGGGCTAAGTTGGGACTCCCCTGCAGGGATTGAACTTTCGAAAGCCATGCCCGCGGTTATGGGCAGATGGGAATTTGTTAATGTCCGGTTGTAGATAACTTGAACCTTAATTAATTAAAATGAATCAACTAAGTGTGTTACCGTGATGGCCTCTTCTCGGCGGAGTCCGGGAAGTGGACATGGTGTTGGAGTAATGTTTGCGCAGGTTGTTCTCTAGTTTCTCGCTCGTGCTTTGCCTACTCTCCTCGCTCTCTTTTGTGAATAAGTTAGCCACCATATTTGCTAGTCGTTTGCTGCAGCTCCACCTATATTTACCTTGCCTTACCTACAAGCTTAAATAGTCTTGATCGCGAGGGTGCGAGATTGCTGAGTCCCTGTGGCTCACAGATTACTATTACACCAGATGCAGGGCCTGATGATTCCGCTCCAGGAGACGCATATGAGCTCAAGTGGGAGTACGACGAGGACTCTCAACGTTACTATGTTTCCTTTCCCGATGATCAGTAGTGGTGCCCAGTTGGGGGTGAACGGGACCGTTGTCACATGTTGGGTTCTCTTTTATTTTGGCGCCGTAGTCGGGCCATGAGTGTTTGGATGATGTAATGTTATTTATGTACTTGATTGACGTGGCGAGTGTAAGCCAACTATGTTATCTCCCCTTTATTATTTATATTACATGGGATGTTGTGACGATTGCCTAACTTGCGACATATGCCTTCAATGCGATTATGTCTCTAAGTCGTGCCTCGACACGTGGGAGCTATAGTCGCATCGAGGGTGTGACAGATCAAACCCTAACAAAACTAACTCGATTACATGATAAATCTCATCCAACCCATCACCGTCCAGCAAGCCTACGATGGAATTACTCACGCACGGCGGTGAGCATCATGAAATTGGTGATGGAGGAAGGTTGATGATGACGATGGCGACGGATTTCCCTCTCCGGAGCCCTGAACAGACTCCAGCTCCTCCCTCCCGAGAGGTTTTAGGGCTTGGCGGCGGCTCCGTATCATAAAACGCGATGAATCCTTCTCTCTGATTTTTTCTCTCCGAAACCAAATATATAGAGTTGGAGTTGAGGTCGGAGGAGCTCCAGGGGGCCCATAAGGTAGGGGGCGCGCCCCCACCATCGTGGCTAGGGTGTGGCCCACCTGGTCTTCATCTTTTGCAAGGATTTTTTATTATTTCCGAAAAGATGTTCCGTGAAGTTTCAGGTCATTCCGAGAACTTTTGTTTCTGCATATAAATAACACCATGGCAATTCTGCTGAAAACAACGTCAGTCCGGGTTAGTTCCATTCAAATCATGCAAGTTAGAGTCCAAAACAAGGGCAAAAGTGTTTGGAAACGTAGATACGACGGAGACGTATCATCAGACAATCCCTTAGAGCCGAACCCCTGGAACATGGCCAGACTCCGACGATTCTATGCCTAGCACCGAACCCTGTGTTCGTCTCCTTCTTCCTGTTGTTTCCATTATTTTTTCTCTCTTTTCGTTTTTTTCTCTTTAGCTTTAAAGCTTTTGTGCAGCTAGACCGTACACCCCTGACGCATACATCTTCAAATATGTACATCCATTACACCTGGGGCTTCTTAGACAGAAGCTTGCTATTATTATTTTCCGAGCATTAAGCTCATCACATATGCGTCCTTTCCCATATGTACCTTTTCTTCGCCATTATATGCATCGATATGACTTAAGTTTTGGCCAAGCTGGGTTGCATGGCTCCTGTGCTTGTGCCCTACGTTCCCGTTAATTCAGCTAGGGCATAAAGGGAGCACCTCTACGATTGTTACTGCTAGGTCATCCGGATGTGTACCTCAGACTGGGTGAAGCCGAAAGCTACCGTTCTTAAAGGAATATTCGGTCGGTGAATTAAAGATGTTTCCACATTCACTCCATCGTGAACCCCCAGAAGTTACTTATACTGTGATTTTTTCAATCACAGTTCGGACATGCACATGAAACGCATGCACACCCAGGGAAAGGAACCCTTAATGGAACTATTCTCTCTCGAAGATGTTTCTTACGTAATGTAATATAACATAACTAGCCGAATACAACTTGTCTGTTCAAGCAACTATGACCCCTACACCTGGTTTCCATGCATACCCCGGTCTATTTTACCGCTCAGGTATTCGGCTACACTCCGCACCTTCGGGTCCAGAGGTCAAAGCGAAAAGGTCCGCCATGACAATCGTTTTACAATTCAGCTAGAGTTACATACGTCAAGAAATTACATAGTCATTTGGACTCAAAAATTTCCTCCTCTATACCGTCCAGCAGGCTGTCTAGCTTACAATCCTGCTGGGAATACTCGGTAGCTATTTCTACTTGGTCATATACCAAATTAACTGGAACTTCTTTTCCATCTGACCCTAGAGGTCCGACCTAAGCCATATGATTTGGATTAAGCTTGGTATAATGTGTTTTCACCATGGCCCAGGATTCTCGTGCACCTTCCAGGCAAGACGATATCTTCCACAATCGAAAGCGCCGCCACGCTCCCTTGAAAAGCTATATAAGCTCCTCCATCTTTCCTAGAGGGGAGGCGGATGGCCATAAGGACTTGGCAACACTTCGCATCGCCTGCTGAGCCTACTCGTGCACTAGCGACAACTCTTGTAGTAGATCGCCGGAGAATCTGGACATCTCCTCTTCGGGACGACCGGTCAGCATACCTATAGACATAACTCTATCAGTCTCCTCCACCTCTGAGTTATTCGAAGGTAAGATCAACCACATACCAAATATGCTGCCTTCCAGCCTTTTATTCTCCTTTACAGAGTCAGCTAGCTAGGCCCGTACATCCTTTAGTTCCTCTCCCAATCAGGTATTCGAATCATAGAGCTTGTTTTTCTCCATCACGACTTTTGTGAGAACATGCTCGCCTGCGGCTAGCAGTTTCTTGGCTTCTCGTTCTCCGTCTTGGGCAGCTTTTAGTTGTTCTTGCAGTTGATCTAGTGGTCCTAATAAGAGGTGAGCAACTGTTTTAGCATTATTGGTATACCATTATGTTTTATCAACGGAGGGGAACATTACCAGGAGACGCCTTCTTGGATTTATCCAGTTCGGCACGGGCAGCAGTTAGCTGCGTCTGGCACTTTTCTAGATCTTGGGCTAGCAGGTCGTTCTTCTCCGTAAGAACCTAGTTATACACGATACTTAAATCCGTTGTACCAACTGCTTCAAGTCTCGGGGGCTACTGACATATGGTTATCATATTCGGACAAAATAAACTTACCCGCACATCTTTTAAATGCTGCTTTGTGGCTCTGTTAAGCCCATCTCGAGCAGCTCGGATGTATGCATGAGCCGAGCTGAAGGTGTTAAATGCCTCTTCTGAAAAGCCGGGGTCTTGTAAAACGGCCATGCGGCACCGATGATTCATGGAGCTCTCCACTTCCGAGTTAGTGACGGATACATCATCCGAATCCTCGGCTGGAGGACAGTCCGGTGTTACCCCCGCATCAGCCCCCGTCTTTACGGCAGGATCTGGATCCTGGCTGTGGGAAGTATGACCGGCCGGACCCCCGGATATAGTCCGGCATAATTTTTTCCTGATACAGGATAAACAGAAAGGTCACAGTTGGATGTGACTGCCAAGGTGCATATTTGCAAATCCATACCTCTTTGATGAAGGCTCGGTTGTATCTTCGTTTGCCTTCCTCTTCGAAGGCTTGCCCGACGTGGGGGCCACTCTCTTTGGAGATACCACTGGGGCAGCATGGCACGCCGAACGCCTCCCCTTTTGAGCACAGGACAGTGCGGTGGGTGAGGCTGTATGAGAAAACTCTTTCGGATGAAATATCTCCGGATTACTTACGTGTGAAGCAGGGAGAAGATCGGGATAATCAACGATGATGGCCACTTCCGTGCTGTCATAGCTCGTTTGGTAAAACACCCCATTCTTGAGCACCACGAATATATCCGGATCCTCTTCGGATCCGGGCTCAAGGTCTCGATTGTGGCCCTCGGGCTGCGAGGCGGGGCTGTAAAGCCCCTCGAAAGTCTTTCGCCAGTGCTGTTATAAATGGATGGGTTAATGTTCATTGAACATAGCCCATGGAGTAGAATGAGTAGAGCAGAGGAGTTGGGGGCTTACCCAGCTAGGAGGACTATACATTGAATATCCTTCCCTATGCTTGATGCGCAAGAACTCCTCTTCCTCCCCTTTGAACAGTTCGGCCAATATTTTGGCCAGGGCGGCAGGGGTGTCTGGACCTTTCTTGCTGCAGTGGGAGGTGTCAACTTCCCCATTATAGTGCTACATGGGAAGTCCTCTTTATTGGAGTAGCTGGACCCCCCGCACTATGGAGGTCGCCATTACTTAGACTATCGTGTATCCGGACTGGGCGAGCGTCCTTATCTTGCTCAGGAGTTGGCGAACCTCCGCACTATATTCTTCCTCAAGGCTCCGAGGGCGCCCGCTGTGGCATTTATTTAAAGGAGCACTTGTGAACTCAGGAAGACCCCTCTGGACTAGGTCTGGAAGTACGATGTCCTCGATGTAGAACCACTCAGAAGCCCACTCTTCAAAAGCCTTCTTCGGTGTGCCGGATAGGTATCCGGTCTTGGCAATGCGCTATATTTCGGCTCTGCCCACTTCAAATCTTGATCCCTCGTGGTTACGTGGGACAAGGCAGAATAACCTTCTCCATAGTTCAAAATGGGCCTCACAACCCTGGAATAGTTTGCATAAAGCGACGTAACCCGCAATGTGCAGGATGGAGGCTGGAGTCAAGTTGTGTAGCTGGAGGCCATAATATTCCATAATCGCTCGGAGGAATGGATGAATTGGAAATACCACGCTCCTTAGAAGATAGGGGACGAAACACACTCGTTCCCCCACGGATGGATTGGGGAAATCCTCTGCCTGGGTTTGCCATTGAAGGAGGCCAACCCTGCTCGAACAGGGACTAGATCCGCAGGGGGGAGGAACCCCTGCATTTGCAGCTTCACCAGCTGATGGTGGGATACTGAGCACTTCTCCCATTCGCCACTTTCTGGGCCGCGGGGACGGGAGGAGGAGTTGGGAATGCTAGACATGTTGGAGTGTTCTTTCCTAGCAACCTTTGAGGATTTTCTCCGTGAGATGTCAAATGGATCTAGGATCCAATCTCCTTAAATAGACGCTGTCCCTCGTGTGGCTGGGGTGTTATGTGCAAAAATAACCTGACCTCTCACATTCACTTGACATGTGGAAACTGATGTTGTTGATACATAGAAGCCGAGGGGTACAACATTAAATGGAAGGCCGAACACACTACTTGGAAGTCATTAGTGGAGGAACCCGCCTTGCAGTGCCGAAGATAATCTATGCATCGAACACCTCGTCATTGAAGATTGGTTCGGGGGCTACTGAGGGAGTCCTAGACTAAGGGGTCCTCGGCCGTCCGGCCTATTAATCATGGCCGGACTGATGGGCTGTGAAGATACGATGACCGAAGACTGCACCCGTGTCCGGACGGGACTCTCCCTGGCATGGAAGGCAAGCTTGGCGATCAAATAAGTAGATTCCTTTCTTTGTAACCGACCTTGTGTAACCCTAGATCCTCCTGGTCTCTATATAAACTAGAGGACTTAGTCCGGAAGGGGGACAATCATTAGCATAGTCATATAGGCTAGGCTTTTAGGGTTTAGCCATCTCGATCTCGTGGTAGACCAACTCTTGTAATACTCATATTCATCAAGATCAATCAAGCAGGAAGTAGGATATTACCTCCATAGAGAGGGCCCGAACCTGGCTAAACATCGTGTCCCCTGTCTCCTGT
The DNA here is from genome assembly GCF_003073215.2 of Triticum urartu. Lineage (NCBI taxonomy): Eukaryota > Viridiplantae > Streptophyta > Magnoliopsida > Poales > Poaceae > Triticum > Triticum urartu. The sequence goes on along the minus strand of NC_053025.1, from coordinate 398,452,117 downwards.
TACTATCGACCTTAGACGCACAGTTCAGGATCCCCTACCCGAGATCCGCCGGTTTTTACACCGACAGTCAGCCTGCGCACCGGACGGCGCTCGCACGCATCCCATTCATTCAAGGTCAAGTTGCTGTCCGCACAGCACCTCCTACAACCATTAAAACCAAGACACGTGGCATCACATGAATGGTTAACAGAATTTTGGATTTACTAGAATTTAAAAACCAAGCATCTCAATGTTTTGTCGGCAATCAACGGTGACGTGGTGTTTGAAATTCAAGCAAATTTCTTGCATGGGACCTACGCATGCACCCAAGGACACATATTTGATTTTTCAACCAATTTATATGCACCGGAGGATGTGCATGTAGTTCAAATTTGAATTATGCACCTAAATGCTTTGAAAACTCAGTTAATGCATAAAAATGTCCAAACGAACCCCAAAAAATCACACAACACTCCTATTGTTCTATGTTGATACGAGAAAAAAATTGAATGTAATAATAGACAATGGATATCGTTTCGTCCCCAAAAGTGGGACGTTCCCTACCGCAAACCATCATGCTTTGTTGTGAGAAGCTCTGGTTTGTGAGAAGCATATACCCAAACCTGCCCCAAATGGGACAAAAGTTGTACCACGACATGTTGATGCCGCTCCATGATAGCATGCCAAGTTTCAGACAAGTTTTGGATTTACAAGAATTTAAAAACCAGGCATCTCAATGTTTTGCCGGCAATCAACAGTGCCCTGGTGTTCGAAATTCATTCCCATTTCTTGCATGGGACCTAAGCATGCACCCGAGGACACAGATTTGTTTTTTCAACCAATTTATATGCACTGGAGCATGTGCATGTAGTTCAAATTTGAATTATGCACATAAATGCATTGAAAACTCAGTAAATGCATAAAAATGTCCAAACGAATCCCGAAAAAAAATCACACAACACTCATGTTGTTCTATGTTGATACGAGAAAAAAAATGAAAGCAATAAGAGGCAATGGATATCGTTTTGTCCCCAAAAGCGGGACGTTCCCTACCGAATACTATCATGCTTTGTTGCGAGAAGCTCTGGTTTGTGAGAAGCATATACCCAAACCAGCCCCAAATGGGACAAACTGTAGGATCGAAAGTATGTCTAGAGGGGGGGTGATTAGACTACTTGACCAAATAAAAACTTAACCTTTTCCCATTTTAGTTCTAGGTAGATTTTAGCTATTGTAGGACAAGTCAAGCAATCATCACACAATTCAAGCAAGCATGCAAAGAGTATATTGGCAGAGGAAAGTAAAGCATGCAACTTGCAAGAATGTAAAGGGAAGGGTTTGAAGAATTCAAACGCAATTGGAGACACTGATGTTTTTCCCGTGGTTCGGATAGGTGGTGCTATCCTACATCCACGTTGATGGAGACTTCAACGCACGAAGTGTAACGGTCGCGCGAGTCCACGGAGGGCTCCACCCACGAAGGGTCCACGAAGTAGGAACCTTGTCTATCCCACCATGGCCATCGCCCACGAAGGACTTGCCTCACTAGCGGTAGATCTTCACGAAGTAGGCGATCTCCTTGCCCTTACAAACTCCTTGGTTCAACTCCACAATCTTGTCGGAGGCTCCCAAGTGACACCTAGCCAATCTAGGACACACCACTCTCCAAGAAGTAACAAATGGTGTGTTGATGATGAACTCCTTGCTCTTGTCCTTCAAATGATAGTATCCCCAACACTCAACTCTCGCTCATAGGATTTGGATTTTGTGGAAAGAAGATTTGAGTGGAAAGCAACTTGGGGAAGGCTAGAGATCAAGATTCATATGGTAGGAATGGAGTATCTTGGTCTCAACACATGAGTAGGTGGTTCTCTCTCAGAACATATGAGTTGGAATTGTGTATGTGTTCTGATGGCTCTCTCCATGAATGAAGAGGAGGTGGAGGGGTATATATAGCCTCCACACAAAATCCAACCATTACACACAGTTTTCCAATCTCGGTGGGACCGAATCAACAAACTCGGTCGGACCGAAAAGGTAAACCTAGTGACCGTTAGAGATTTTCGGTGGGACTGACATGCAACTCGATAGGACTGATATGGTTAGGGTTTGGGCATAACGTAATCTCGGTGAGACCGATTACACAAACTCGGTGAGACCGAGTTTGGTAATAAGCTAACCAGAGAGTTGGTCAGGCAAACTCGGTGGGGCCGATTTGCTCTTTCGGTGAGACCGAAAAGTTACAAAAGGGAAACAAAGAGTTTACATTGCAATCTCGGTGGGACCGATTCGCTCTTTCGGTGAGAACGAAAAGTTACGAAAGGGAAACAGAGAGTTTGCAATCGCATATCGGTGAGACCGAGATCCCTATCGGTAGAACCGAATTGCTAGGGTTTGGCAGTGGCTTATGACAAGTGAAACTCGGTGGCGCCGGATAGAAAGAATTGGTAGGATCGAGTTTGGCTTAGGGTTTAGGTCATATGTGGATATGGGAAAGTAGTTGAGGGTTTTGGAGCATATCACTAAGCACATGAAGCAAAAGGCTCATTAAGCAACACCTCATCCCTCCTTGATAGTATTGGCTTTTCCTAAAGACTCAATGTGATCTTGGATCACTAAAATATAAAATGAAGAGTCTTGAGCTTTTGAGCTTGAGCCAATCCTTTGTCCTTAGCATTTTGAGGGTTCCACTTTCACATCCATGCCATGCCAATCGTTGAGCTTTCCTGAAATAGTCATCTTGGAATAGCATTAGCTCAATGAGCTATATGTTGTTATGAATTACCAAAACCACCTAGGGATAGTTGCACTTTCAATCTCCCCCTTTTTGGTAATTGATGACAACATATAGATCAAAGCTTCGACAAATGATAATAAGCATGAAATATATCGTCGCTTTGAGAAGTTTGTGACAAGTAAGAGCTCCCCCTAGATTTGTGCATATTTAAAATTTGCTTTGGACTGCAAATGCACAAAGAGTTAGAGTCATGGGTTACTCTTCCATGTCACATACATCTTGGTGGAGCGCTTAAAATGATAAGAATGAAATACATGCACTCATCACCAAGAATACTGAATGATCACATAAGATAGATAAGATGATAATATTAAGCAAACATTAAGTGTAGCTTATGATCAAACACATGATCATCAATGTCTCATAGATAATGACGTAGTATCTCAAGCACTCAAAAGCAAACAAAGTTCGAAAAACCACCAAACAAAGCAAGAGAGAAAAAAAGCAACACTCTCTCTCTCGAAGCCTTTGATCTATACATTTTTCTCCCCCTTTGGCAACAAGTTACCAAAAAGTTCCTAGAAAATGCATAGTGCTAAGTCGACACTCAGGCTTGATCTTCAGGTGGTGGTGGAGTCCGGAGCACTCCAAGGACGAAGCCTTCTGTAGACGTGGTCGGAGTCGAGGCTGAAGTGGACGCTAGAGCTGGTGGAACTGAGGCTGTAGCTGGTGCAGACGTGGTGGCTCTGGGGTCAGCAACTGGCACTACAGACGACCTCGGACCTCGTGGCACTCTGGCAAAGGCATCAGTTGTAGTCTTGCCTCTCCTCTCCTGCATGTCATCCTGGAGCTGCTCCTTGGTGTGAAACCTGTAGTCAACTACAGTCCTTCTCCTTGAAGCATACGGGTCTGCTTCTCTCCACTTCCGGAGCCCTGAATCTCTCCTGAGTTTCATATCCTCAGCCACAGGATGAGCATCGTTGTGGTCTGGGATCTTGGGCTTGAGCTTTCTAATAACATTCTCTTCTTCTTCTTCTACAGCTTCAGGCACTGGGGCCTTGTTCTTCTCAGTAGCTGGGATGCTTCTTGTGTTCCTCTTTGGCTTTGGCTTTGGAGCTGGCTTGGCCTTGGAAGCAGCTGCCCCTATTCTTATGGCATCACCCATCAGCTTGGCTGCCTTAGGTGCTGGTGCAGCTACCTCTTCTTCTTCCTCCTCATCTTCCATGATGGAAGCCTTGCCAAGCACTCTGGCTACAGTTTTCTTCACCCTTTCTTTCCTCTTCTTGCCTTCAGCAGCAACTGGCTCAATGGGAGTGGGCTTCTCAGTTCAAGCTCTGGCCTTTGACATAGGCTGCCTGCCTTCTGGCCTTTTGATCTTCAACCCTGGTTTTATGCCCTGTGCTGGCTCAACTCTCTTGGAAGTTGCTTCCTCTTCTGCCACATAATCCTCATCTTCTGAGTCTGAGGTTTTCTTCTTTCTCTGTCTTGTGGCAGCTTTAGGCAGATTTCTAGGGGTGCTCCTGCTGCCATCATCTGAGGAACTTGAGGGACTAGTGCCCTCACTCATCTGCACTTGCTGCTCTGACAAGTTCTGGCTATCACTTTGGTCTGACATGATGCAAACTCTGACTGCTGACCCTGTGAATAGGTTATAGATGAGATAGAGTGGATGAGCATCACAAAATGTAGAGATTTTTGCAAAAGAATAATTCAAAAACTTAGTTTTAGTTTCCCACTGAAAGCATCTCGGATCTACCGATTTCTAAACTCGGTGATACCGAAGCAGTTTTGGCACCTAAACTAGTGAACTCGGTCAGACCGAGTCACAGTTCGGTGGCACCGAGACTGCTAGGGTTTCACAGAGTTCCAAAATCGGTCACACTGATAAGTAATTCTCGGTCAGACCGAGTCTCACTTGTGCAATGGCATAAGCCAAATCGGTGGGACCGAGTTTTTCAACTCGGTGGGTCCGAGATGGTTTCGGCGGAAACCTAACCCTAAAATTTTCGAATTAAAACTAATCTACGAGTTCATTGACTGGATAGAAGTTTAACAAACGTGGCAAGAATCATGATGATCACAATGTTCTAAAAATCGGATTGGGGAATAGCACAAAGATCGAGTCCATACCCTAGTTCGGCGGAGACTCGCTACGGTGGCAACGGCGGGGTTGAATTTCCGTTGACGGCGACGGAGACTAGCAACTGGTGGCGGCTGGCGGCGAGGAGACGATCCGGAGACCAAGTTGGCAGAGCAGGCTATCGCGCGAGCGAAGTGGTTCGGAGAAATTTACAAATTTTTTCCCGTGACTATATATAGCCCGACCCTGTCGGTGTGACCGAGTGGAACAACTCGGTGGCACCGAGATGCAAAACTGTATACAGTTGTTGCAACTCGGTGTGACCGAATGGTTCAAATCGGTTGCACCGAGATCGAAAACCTAGATCAACTTAATGATCTCGGTAGGACCGAAAGTGGGGTATCGGTCAGACCGAGAATCATAAAGAGGTTTTGGAAGTTTAAGTCTATGATGAATCGGGGACTCCGAGCGCTCCTCACACAGAGTGGTTCGAATCTGACTTGATCAAATTTTGTGATGTAGCATGAATAGAGTTTGAGACGAGAAAAGCATAGATAGCTAGAGGAGGTTCTTAGGCATTCTTGTCCATCCACTTGGCAAAATGAAATAAAACCAAACAATAAAAACAACAAGTGGATGTCCTCGAATGAGTAAAATATGCAACCAGCATGCTCACACAATAAGATGGCAAATGAAATATGTGACAAGGCATACACAACCAATTCTAGCATCTATCAAGCAATTTGCGATGACAAGGTCATCTATATATGAGTATATTGACTTAGGAGTCAAGTGAGAACACTTGATCATAGGTCATACTCATCGTTTAAGCTCAAGTGGGGTTACCACTTTTACATAAAGCATTGTTGTGTTCACATCTTTAGAGTTGCTTTAGCTCAAGTCTTAGAGTAAAGCTCCCCCTAGATGTGATATCCCCCCTTAGAGGGATGAACTAACCTCGGGTTTTGTCGATGATGACTTCATGTAGATGTTTAAGATGTGGATGCTCAATGTTGATGTAGATCACTTGGAGCTATCCATTTGAGTGAATTGCACTTTCAATACCTACATGGTTTAGTCCCACAAGGAACAAACAAGGATATCCATAGACATAGAGTGATGCACACACAAGATGATGTCCATGAAAACTTTTAGGTTACCTTGTCCCTTGTCTTACCAACAAGAGGGTTTGTGACTCCTTGAACTAGTGCAAGATGTGGAAGTTGATTGCACTTGTTCTTGCCAAAATGATAAGAGTGAAGTATGTTGGCGGAGTCACCCTCAAGAACTCTCTAGTTCTTCTTATTTTGGATCCACACCATCTTGATGGGAATCCTTGGAGTTGTAGTCGTACTTGATGAAGTGGAACTTGAAGTAGTCTTGGGAATCCACTTGACTAAGGTCTTAGGAGCTTCTTCAAATGCATCAATTTCCTCTTGAAGCTTGTCCTTGCCTTTTTGCTTGTAGTCTTGTGGTGGAAGATCATCTTGAGCTTGTGTCCCCTTGAAAGAAGTATCATACTTCTCTTGTTGAGGAACAAACTTTGTCTTGGGGTAATGATCTTCTTCCCACTCAACTCCATTGGCATTGAACTTTCGTTCAAAACCAACACCTTGATTCTTCCGGTGCATTCCTTGCTTGCGCACAATTTCCTCGAATTTCTTACTCCCGGCAAGGCTTTTGTACACTCCTTTCTCTATAATTCCCTTCAATAAGCTATTTTCTTGCTCAAGTGTAAATTGGCTAAGAGAATCATTAGTGGAATCAAGAGAACTACTAGAAGCAACAATATTGGATTTAGCATGATCATTGTTACTGCTAGAGGAAGAATCTTTCTTGTTCTTGTTACTAGACTTGACTTGAGGCATGTAAGTGGATAAGAGTAAACGCTTGGCAATGTAAGAAGTACTTTTCTTGCGGAGATCATCATTGATTGCTTTTAAGAACTCATGCTCTTGCTCAAGATTGAGCTTTTCAAAGCGTAATTTCTCATGAGCTCTTAAAAGTTCTCGATGATCTTCGAAGATAGTTTCATGAGCTAACTTAAGAGTGTTTAGTTCTTTAGTTAGAGCCTCAATCTTCTCCTTATCATTGTCATTCGTTTTATCTTGATTAGCATGATTAATTGACGTTTCATCATAGTATTCATCACTAGAGTTGTCAACAAGCAAATCATCACCTAACAAGTCATCTTCATCACTATTGAAATCAACATACTCGGGGTGTGTTACCTTAGGACCTTTGGCCATGAAGCATCTTCCAATTCCTTCATTTGGTGAGTCAAATATGTCGTAGGAGTTGGTTGACACAAGTGCTAGACCGGCAACACCTTCATCTTGAGTATCTTCGGAGTCGGAGTGATAACTTCTCTCGGAGTGGATGTCGGAGTCGGAGCCGGATACCCATTCACCAACATGAGCTTGATGTCTTCGTTTTGTGTAGCTCCTTGATGATTTTTCCTTCCTTTCCGAATCCTTGCTTCTCCGTGAGTATCTTCGTTCATAACGATCATCTCTACTCCTTCTCTCTCTTGGTGGTGATTCTTTGCTTCTTCTTTTGGAGAATCTTCTCTTCTCTTGTAGGGAGCCGTACACTCATTGGAATAGTGTCCGGGTCTTCCACAACTGTAGCAGTTTCGCTCTCGACTAGAAGATCTTTTGTCATTGTAGGACCTTGACTTGAAGCTTCTATCTTTGCTTCTACTCTTGTAGAACTTGTTGAAGTTCTTCACCATTAAGCTCAATTCTTCATTGAAGTTTTGTTTCTCACTTGATGATGTAGGGGCTTCACATGAGGCTTTGTAGGCACCACTTGATTTGTTGTGAAGTTCCTCTTTATCCTTAAGTGACATCTCATGAGCAACAATTCTTCCAATCACCTCCGTTGGCTTGAGATCTTTGTAATTGGGCATCATTTGGATCAATGTGCACACGGTATCATATTTTCCATCCAAGGCTCTTAGAATCTTCTTGATGATGAATCTATCGGTCATCTGTTCACTTCCTAAGCCGGCAATCTCATTTGTGATGAGAGCAAGCTAGAGTACATTTGAGCGACACCTTCACCATCCTTCATTTTGAACTTGTCAAGTTGACTTTGAAGCACATCCAACTTGGATTCCTTGACGAAGTCGGTACCTTCGTGCATATCAATCAAAGTGTCCCAAATTTCCTTTGCATTCTCAAGACGGCTGATTTTGTTGAATTCTTCGGGGCACAATCCGTTGAAGAGAATATCACAAGCTTGAGCATTGTATTGCAACATCTTCAACTCATCCGTGGTAGCTTCACGGTTTGGTTCTTTCCCATCAAACAAGTCACCTTGAAAACCAACACACACAATAGCCCAAACGGCAGGGTTATGTCCAAGAATATGCATTTTCATTTTATGCTTCCAACTAGCAAAATTAGTACCATCAAAGTAAGGACCTCTACGGTGATAATTTCCCTCGCTAGACGCCATACTCTCCTAGGTCGTGAAACCAAGGCTATGACCACCAAAAGCTATGGAGGTCAAAGCAAATGGAGACCAAAGCTCTGATACCACTTGTAGGATCGAAAGTATGTCTAGAGGGGGGGTGATTAGACTACTTGACCAAATAAAAACTTAACCTTTTCCCAATTTTAGTTCTTGGCAGTTTTTAGCTATTGTAGGACAAGTCAAGCAATCATCACACAATTCAAGCAAGCATGCAAACAGTATATTGGCAGCGGAAAGTAAAGCATGCAACTTGCAAGAATGTAAAGGGAAGGGTTTGGAGAATTCAAACGCAATTGGAGACACGGATGTTTTTCCCGTGGTTCGGATAGGTGGTGCTATCCTACATCCACGTTGATGGAGACTTCAACCCACGAAGTGTAACGGTCGCGCGAGTCCACGGAGGGCTCCACCCACGAAGGGTCCACGAAGTAGCAACCTTGTCTATCCCACCATGGCCATCGCCCACGAAGGACTTGCCTCACTAGCGGTAGATCTTCACGAAGTAGGCGATCTCCTTGCCCTTACAAACTCCTTGGTTCAACTCCACAATCTTGTCGGAGGCTCCCAAGTGACACCTAGCCAATCTAGGAGACACCACTCTCCAAGAAGTAACAAATGGTGTGTTGATGATGAACTCCTTGCTCTTGTGCTTCAAATGATAGTCTCCCCAACACTCAACTCTCTATCATAGGATTTGGATTTTGTGGAAACAAGATTTGAGTGGAAAGCAACTTGGGGAAGGCTAGAGATAAAGATTCATATGGTAGGAATGGAGTATCTTGTTCTCAACACATGAGTAGGTGGTTCTCTCTCAGAACATATGAGTTGGAATTGTGTATGTGTTCTGATGGCTCTCTCCACAAATGAAGAGGAGGTGGAGGGGTATATATAGCCTCCACACGAAATCCAACCGTTACACACAGTTTTCCAATCTCGGTGGGACCGAATCAACAAACTCGGTCGGACCGAAAAGGTAAACCTAGTGACCGTTAGAGATTTTCGGTGGGACTGACATGCAACTCGGTAGGACCAATATGGTTAGGGTTTGGGCATAACGTAATCACGGTGAGACCGATTACACAAACTCGGTGAGACCGAGTTTGGTAATAAGCTAACCAGAGAGTTGGTCAGGCAAACTCGGTGGGACCGATTTGCTCTTTCGGTGAGACCGAAAAGTTACAAAAGGGAAACAAAGAGTTTACATTGCAATCTTGGTGGGACCGATTCGCTCTTTCGGTGAGACCGAAAAGTTACGAAAGGGAAACAGAGAGTTTGCAATCCCATCTCGGTGAGACCGAGATCCCTATCGGTTGAACCGAATTGCTAGGGTTTGGCAGTGGCTTATGACAAGTGAAACTCGGTGGCGCCGGATAGAAAGAATCGGTAGGACCAAGTTTGGCTTAGGGTTTAGGTCATATGTGGATATGGGAAAGTAGTTGAGGGTTTTGGAGCATATCACTAAGCACATGAAGCAAAAGGCTCATTAAGCAACACCTCATCCCTCCTTGATAGTATTGGCTTTTCCTAAAGACTCAATGTGATCTTGGATCACTAAAATATAAAATGAAGAGTCTTGAGCTTTTGAGCTTGAGCCAATCCTTTGTCCTTAGCATTTTGAGGGTTCCACTTTCACATCCATGCCATGCCAATCATTGAGCTTTCCTGAAATAGTCATCTTGGAATAACATTAGCTCAATGAGCTATATGTTGTTATGAATTACCAAAACCACCTAGGGATAGTTGCACTTTCACAAACGTTGTACCACGACATGTTGATGCCGCTCCATGATAGCATGCCAAGTTTCATGGATTTCAGACAAGTTTTGGATTTACTAGAATTTAAAAACTAGGCATCTCAATGTTTTGCCGGCAGTCAACGGTGCCCTAGTGTTCGAAATTCATTCCCATTTCTTGCATGGGACCTAAGCATGCACCCGAGGACACAGATTTTATTTTTCAACCAATTTATATGCACTGGAGCATGTGCATGCAGTTCAAATTTAAATTATGCACATAAATGCATTGAAAACTCAGTTAATGTATAAAAATATCCAAACGAACCCTAAAAATAAAAAAAATCACACAACACTTATGTCGTTCTATGTTGACACAAGAAAAAAAACTTGAAAGCAATAAGAGGCAATGGATATCGTTTCGTCCCCAAAGGTGGGACGTTCCCTACCGAAAACCATCATGCTTGTTGTGAGAAGCTCCGGTTTGTGAGAAGCATATACCCAAACCTGCTCCAAATGGGACAAAATTTGTACCATGGCATGTTGATGCCGCTCCATGATAGCATGCCAAGATTCATAAAATTTCAGATGAGTTTTTGATTTACTAGAATTTAAAAACCAGGCGTCTCAATGTTTTGCCGTCAATCAACGGTGCCTTGGTGTTTCCAATTCATTCCCATTTCTTGCATGGGACCTAAGCATGCACACAAGGACACAAATTCGATTTTCAACCAATTTATATGCACTTGAGCATGTGCATGTAGTTCAAATTTGAATTATGCACATAAATGCATTGATAACTCAGTTAATGCATAAAAATGTCCAAACAAACCCCGAAAAATCACAAAAATTCGCACAACACTCCTGTTGTTCTATGTTAACACTCGAATTTTTTTGAAAGCAATAAGAGGCAACGAATACCGTTTTATCCCCAAAGGTGGGACGTTCCCTACCGAAAACCATCATGCTTGTTGTGAGAAGCTCCTGTTTGTGAGAAGCATATACCCAAACCTGCCCCAAATGGGACAAAATTTGTACCACAACATGTTGATGTCGCTCCATGATAGCATGCCAAGTTTCATGAATTTGAGACGAGTTTTGGATTTACTAGAATTTAAAAACCAGGCATCTCAATATTTTGCTGGCATTCAACGGTGCCCCGGTGTTTCAAATTCATTCCCGTTTCTTGGATGGGACCTAAGCATGCATACAAGGACAAAGATTTGATTTTCAACCAATTTATATGCACTAGAGCATGTGCATGTAGTTCAAATTTGAATTATGCACATAAATGCATTGAAAACTCAGTTAATGCATAAAAATGTCTGAATGAACCCCGAAAAATAACAAAAATTCGCACAACACTCCTGTTGTTCTATGTTGACACTCGAATTTTTTTGAAAGCAATAAGAGGAAACGGATATCGTTTCGTCCCCAAAGGTGGTACATTCCCTACCGAAAACCATCATGCTCTTTGGGAGAATCTCCGGTTTGTGAGAAGCATATACGCAAACCTGCCCCAAATGGGATAAAATTTGTACCACGCCATGTTGATGCCGCTACATGATAGCATGCCAAGTTTCATGAATTTCAAACGAGTTTTGGATTTACTAGAATTTAAAAACTAGGCATCTCAATGTTTTGCCGGCAATCAACGGTGCCCTGGTGTTTCATATTCATTACCATTTCTTGCGTGGGACCTAAGCATGCGCACAAGGACACATATTTGATTTTTCAACCAATTTATATGCACTGGAGCATTTGCATGTAGTTCAAATTTGAATTATGCACATAAATGCATTGAAAACTCAGTTAATGCATTAAAATATCCAAAGGAACCCCCGGAAAATCACAAAAAATCGCACAACACTCCTGTTGTTCTATGTTGACACTCGAAATTTTTTGAAAGCAATAAGAGGCAACGGATATCGTTTCATCCCCAAAGGTGGCACGTTCCCTACCGAAACCATCATGTTTGTTGTGAGAAGCTCTGGTTTGTGAGAAGCTTATACCCAAACCTGCCCCAAATGGGACAAAATTTGTACCACGGCATGTTGATGCCGCTACATGATAGCATGCCAAATTTCATGAATTTCAGACCAGTTTTGGATTTACTAGAATTTAAAAACCAGGCATCTCAATGTTTTGCGGCCGAGTGACGGTGGCAGGGTGTTTGAAATTCATTGCCATTTCTTGCATGGGACCTATACATGCAACCAAGGACACATATTTGATTTTTCAATAAGTTTATATGCACTGGAGCATGTGCATGTAGTTCAAATTTGAATTATGCGCATAAAATGCTTCGAAAACCTAGTTAATGTATAAAAATGCACAAACAAACCCTGAATCATTCCAATTTTTTTGACGACACACCTATAGTTGCATGTTCACTACAGATAAAAGTTATAACAATTCAAACACTATCCTTTGTAGTTGTGACCCCATTAGGTAATTCAAATGATCAAGATGATAAATCAAGTAGATCGCATTCAGTTTATTATCACCAACCGTGTGAGATGCAGCACAAAAAATCTTGACGCATCGTCGGTCTGATGACACTCTGCGCCAATTTTTTGGCTGAAGCGATTCCAAATTTTCGGCTTCCGCGGAAATATCGACCTTCCCGCCCCCTCCCCCTTACCAAAAGCCACATTTCCCCTCTTTCCGCCTTCCTTTCCAAGTTGACACCTTCACTCCTTGCTTGCAGCGCCGCCGCCTCCACGCGGGCGACCCTCCTTCATGCTGCTTGGCCTCGCCTATCCAGGCAGGTAATCCACACCCGACCCCCATCCTCCTCCTCCTTCCACATCCCACATGCCCCAACCGCCGGTGCGACACCTTCCACCCAAATCACTGACCCCTCCACCAAAAAAGAGCCGGCCTAAGCCGTGGTACACGCAATATAGCCAGGACCTCAAGGAGCATTTGGCAGCGGAGAAGCAAATTGCGGCCGCGCACGCGGATGAGGTCGCGATGGCTGCCATTCGTGCCGACCCCCAGATCTTGAAGGAGCACCTTGCCATTTGCTAGCTACGCCAGTTATGCATGCTCGGTTTACCCGTTGCGTGTGCTGCTCCTGCCTTTCCTTCACAAATTCTAGTGAATTGTGCTATCTAATTTTACCATGCAATCTGTTGCTCTAGTGTATATGTTCTATATGTCGTGCAGTGTGGTGCTCACTTATTGACTATTTTGTTAATTAGTTGTCGTCTTCAGTTAACTGTTTGGTTCAATTCTACAAATGTGACGTTCAATTCTTCAGGCTGCAATTTTGTATTGTCTTCCATGTGAGAAATAAATCAAATTTATCTTTACAAAATTGTGGGTGCATTCTATTATTGTATACCATGTGAGGAATAAATTGAACTTGGCTGTAGTAAATAGATAAGAAACAAATACAATTGCTACAATTGGTTGTGGTTAACTGTTTGGTTAACTGTCTGATCTTCTATTAGGAGTATGTTATATTGTGCAATGTGGTGCTCAGTTAATGTTTGGTTCATTTGTCGTGGTGTTTAGTTAACTGCTTGGTTGAATGTTATATTGTGCAATGTGGTGCTCAGTTAATGTTTGGTTCATTTGTTGTGGTGTTTAGTTAACTTCTTGGTTCAATTCTGCAATGCGATGTCCAATTGTCATGGATAGAATTTTGTATTGTTGTGCATGTGAGGAATAAATCTAATTTAGCTGCACTTAATAAATGAGAAACATATACAAGTGCTATATTTCCTAGTTCTTAATCATGCTTGGTTTGGATAAATGGGGTTTCCCTGTGGTTTGAAATAATCAGATGAATCTGCAATTTGATTATTTTTCATCAACATATTTTACTTATAGCATGCGAACCCTTACTTAACCTGATGACTAACTACTTTATATGTGTTGCAGGGAAACAATGGGAATCACTAAGGTTTACAATCGAGGTTAGCACGTGCATGGTCCGTTGTCTAATAGGACATTATTGTGCAATTGGAGGAACCATTCTAATATTTAGGTTTTTAAGAATTTGGTCTTGCACATGTAGGTCCTGCTGTCAGAGGTTTTGACCCACTATTCGACCCTTTTGTATATGGGAAAATGAGTTGTCCATGAATATCAGTCAAGTCAAGAAACTCAGAAAGATTGTTAGGATAAAGAAATTAGCGATAAAAAACAACAAGATCTTTGTCTGCACAAGGAAGAAGACATCAGTTCACTACAGGATGGTACCAACTATTATACCTTGCCTTTTTTATTCCTTTGCCCCATTTCCAATATAGAGAAGATATTTATGCACATCCTTGTTTTCAGGCCTTTCCAAAGGAGTTCACCGATGATTACCTCTCAAACCACCTGTATGGCCAGGAGGCGAGGAAGGTATTCATACAACACCCACAGTTCAATATTGAAGTGTTCCTGAAGACGATGAAGGATGGATGGTCAATCATCCACATGCACTGGCCTAAAGTTACAAAGACCTTCAACATCAATGAAGGCTCAATATCCGCCTTCTGCTTCAGCCCTTTTCCAAATGAGATACATTTGTCTATGTACCGTCTATGATGCTAATTTCAAAAGGTTATAGATGTTGCATGTGAAACTTGGTCTTGGTGTAGTTGTGTAATGGGGTAGCTGAGTGCTGAAGCTATATGATGTTGTACTCTAATGTCTTTCAATTATGAAAATGAAATATATTGTGTGCTTAATATGAACTGTCAATTAGATTAATAAATGGATTATGAATAATCGGATAATTAGTCTGCTAGTGGCGAATTAGCCTGCTAATTGGGTTTTGCTATTGCAAACGGTTGTTAAAAAAATACTGTGGGAGATGACCTCAGGCAATGCACATAGTTTCTAGGAATAAACCATGTTGGATCAATGAAGAATCACACATGACTTTCTCCTGAAAACTGTTTGCGTTAGGCCACCTTGCGCAAACGTTTACCACATGAAAACTATGTGTGATGTATAGCCTTTGCCACACAGTTTCTTCCACGGACCGTGTGTGATATATTCAATAACGCAAGCGATTTAACGAGAAAAATTGTGTGTGATGTACCTGTGAACGGAAACGTTTTACTTCAAGCGACTGTGTGGGATGTACATACGAACAGAAACGTTTAGTGGGAACTGGCTGTGTGTGATGTACTTGCGACCGGAAACAATTTCGTCGTATAATTTTATTTTCTTTAGCTCTACTGTACGTATTTCCATATTTGAGCGCTCGCCGGTCGCACACGACCTCATTTTTCCAAACGTGTGTGCCAGGAGGGCATATCCCCAACGGTTTCTGGGTCGTGTGGGAAGGACCCCCTGTCGCCCACACTCACTTGGGGACGATTCCAGATGCCGTCGCGGAAAGGGGTTTTAAACTGTTTGTTTAGGAGCTCGCTCTACTAGTGCAGACACATAGAAAGATATGGGCTTTTAATTTCGCCTCCCAACTTATTCACCTCAAGGGTGATGTCAACAATAATAACTCATGATCACTCATATCCAACTGGATATATGTGCCTAGACCTTTCCCCACCACATGATGCTTGCAAAAGAGAAAAATAAAAACGAATAGAGCAGAACACTATTGACTCTTGCATAAAAAGTAAATACATAAATGTCAAAGATAGGCCCTTTTTAGAGGGAAAGAGGTTGTCATGCACTTTTTGTTATTTGGTGCACAAGCTCTTAATGCAAAGGAACGTCACGTTATATTGCCCCTTATGATAGCAACCTTTATTATGGAGTTCGTCGCTTTTATTACTTTGCCATCACAAGTTTGTACAATGCTTATTTTCCCTTACAATAAAATATCAAACATATTTGCAAGCAAATTTTATTGCGTTATGCACCAATGATAACTTACTTGAAGGATCCTATTCAATCCATAGGTAGGTATAGTGGCCTCTCATAACATGAAATTGGGTTTAAGGTTTTTGGATGCACAAGTAGTATCTCTACTTGGTGTGGATTTTTGACTAGTAAAGATGTTGGGCAGGCACCATTGTTGGAGGATCTAAGACATAACTTCTATGTGAATATAAGCAAACGTAATTCATTATGTTGTCTTCCTTGTCCAACATCAACAATTTGGCATAAAATATTTAATGGGGGCTCACAATCATAAAAGATGTCCAAGATAATATATTTGCATGTGAATCTTCTCTTCCCTTATTAATTATTTCATGAATTACATCATTGACCAATGTTACGTTTGTCAACTTTCAATTATTTTACCACTTATACTTTTACTCGTGTAATGTTATTACTTTCCATAAGATTAGCATATGATATTATTCAATATTTTCACTGCTAAGACTGAAGCATAAAAGTAAAGAAGAAAAATCTCAAACTAATCTTTATTATATAGCCCTCAACTCGGTTACATAGATAGATAGATACGAAAGTATCACTCTAAAATAGACCATACTAAATTTTTATTCAACTAAATAATGAAATAACTAAGGATCAAACTAAAATAGGTGAAGATAATAAAAGTGATGCTGATACGATACCGGGGCATCTCCCCCAAGCTTGGGACAAGGCAAGGGGAGTGCCCATACCCGCGTACTCAAATTTATTTCTTTGGTGATGGTGCTGAGGAAGTGGTGGGCTTGTCCTACGGCTTCCATGGCATAGGTTCACCTTCATAAAAGGATGCACGAGTCTCCGGAGTCCTGAAACTTGCAGCTAAACTCATACCTTTGAACCTTGCCTCATACTCAAAATTTTGATTTCAAAGATCATAAACTTGGCCTTGGAGATAATCGATTTGTTCGTTCAAGTTCAAGACGATGTCTTTCATGGACTGGCCATCCACCTTGTGAACATGGGTGAATTCCTTGATCATGGAGTGGTTGTCACTAAGTCCACGCTCCACCATCCCTTGGCACTTGAAGATCTCTTGCTCCACTGCCTCGAGCCTGGTCTCCACGCTTCACGTCTTCCTAGGCCTTTAAACATCCGAGATGTGAAGTGCCACCTCAAGCATCTCAATGTCTTGAGGGTGCTTCATCACCTCCGGTAGGTAGGGGGTTGATGACCTTCTCATAGAGCTTGTCCCTAGAAGAGCTAGCTGAAGACATGGCGATCTAGATCTGATAGAAAAATAGCACGAAACAAGAATAGAGGATAATTCCACGATGCGGTGGTCAAAATGTCCGGGGGTATATATATAAAGAATGTTTATCTTACAAAACAAGTATACCATAAGAAAACGGAATCGGGAAGGCTCACGAGGGGCCCAGTACCCTCCAGAGCACATCGGGGGGGGGGGGGGGGGGGGAGGTGCACCCTGGTGCCTAGTGGGCACCTGGGTTCCTTCTCGGGTGTTTTTTATTTTTCCTAATATTCCAAAAATGACATAAATTATTTTTATGGAATTTTTGCAGCTGGTTTACTTACCGTATCACGTACCTCTTCCTTTTTAGGGTTTTGGAGTGTTCTAAAAGGTCTCTTTTATGTATTCCTCTGATGTCATAGTTTGAATAATCTTATTTCAACATTAATAGGCGTACCTATGATATAATATTAATTCTTTGTCAATTGACCACCTTGGGATTAGTGCCTTTGGCATTATTAATCTTGATAGCTCCAAAATGATAAACTTCTTCAATGATATATGGTCCATCCCATTTAGAGAGAAGTTTTCCTACAAAAAATCAAGAATAAGAATTGTACAATAAAACATATTCACCCACTTTGAATTCCCGTTATTGGATTCTTTTGTCATGCCATCTTTTAAAATTTTATTTAAATAATTTGGCATTTTCATAAGCTCGGGTTCTCCATTCATCTAATGAGCTAATATCAAATAACCTCTTTTCGCCAACAAGTTTGAAATCATAATTGAGTTCTTTAGTTTCCCAAGATGATTTATGTTCTAACTCCAGAGGCAAGTGACATGGTTTTTGAAAGTGCTAGTTATCGACTAGATGTGGGGTGAATAGGCAATTTTTATGAAAATTTTCAGGACAGGCAATTTCTTCGAAGACAGACAATCAAATACAACCTACACAATATGTAGTAGAAGATAAACTACACTAGCCAAGCCATAGTCTAGGAAATAGTACCGAGTAAACACGAAGACAAATAGCAACTAGGTAGAGTGGATCAGATTAGGAAAATAGTATGAAGCCAATCATGCAATCAGAGAGAATGTCTTTGTTGGGGAACACAATAATTTTTTAAAAAATCCTATGCTTACGCAAGATCATGGTGATGCATAGCAACGAGAGGGGAGAGTTTCGTCTACGTACCCTTGTAGACCGTAAGCGGAAGCGTTATGACAACGCGGTTGACGTAGTCATACGTCTTCACGATCGACAGATCCTAGTACCGAAAGTACGACACCTCCGCGATCTACACACGTTCCACTCGGGGACATCCCACGAACTCACGATCTAGCAGAGTGTCGAGGGAGAGCTTCGCCAGCACGACGGCGTGATGACAGTGATGATGATGCTATCGGTACAGGGCTTCGCCTAAGCACCGCTACGATATGACCGAGGTGGATTATGGTGGAGGGGGCACCGCACACGGCTAAGAGATCAATGATCAACTTGTCTGTCCTAGGGTGCACCCCTACCCCCATATATAAAGGAGCAATGGGGGAGGACGGCCGGCCTAGGGGCGTGCCAAGGAGAGGGAGGAGTCCTCCTCCTAGTAGGAGTAGGACTCCCCCTTTCCTAGTCCAACTAGGAAGAGGGAGGGGGAAGGAAGGAGAGGGAGAGAGGGAGGGAAAGGGGGGGCGCCGCCCCCTTGCTTGTCCAATTCGGACCCCCAAGGGGGGGGGGGAAGCCCTATGGCCCCTCCTCTCTCTCGCTCTCACAAGGCCCATGTTGGCCCATTAGTTCCCCCGGAGGTTCCGATAACCTCCCGGCACTCCGATAATTATCAGGTGACCCCCGGAACTCATTCGGTGTCCGAATATAGTCATCCAATATATCAATCTTTATGTCTCGACCATTTTGAGACTCCTGGTCATGTCCGTCATCACATCCAAGACTCCGAACTACCTTCCGTACATCAAAACACATAAACTCATAATATCGATCGTCACCGAACATTAACCGTGTGGACCCTACGGGTTCGAGAACTATGTAGACATGACCGAGTCACGTCTCCGGTCAATAACCAATAGCGGATCCTGGATGTTCATAATGGCTCCCACATATTCTACAAAGATCTTTATCGGTCAAACTGCATAACGATATACATTGTTCCCTTTGTCATCGGTATGTTACTTGCCCGAGATTCGATCACTCTCAATACCTAGTTCAATCTCGTTACTGGCAAGTCTCTTTACTCATTCTGTAATGCATCATCCCGCAACTAACTCATTAGTCACATTGCTTGCAAGGCTTATATTGATGTGCATTACCGAGAGGGCCCAGAGATACCTCTCCGACAATCGGAGTGACAAATCCTAATCTCGACCTATGTCAACTCAACAAACACCAGCGGAGACACCTGTAGAGCACCTTTATAATCACCCAGTTACATTGTGATGTTTGGTAGCACACAAAGTGTTCCTCTGGTATTCGGGAGTTGCATGATCTCATAGTCATAGGAACATGTATAAGTTATGGAGAAAGCAATAGCAACAAACTAAACGATCATCGTGCTAATCTAACAGATGGGTCAAGTCAATCAACTCATTATCTAATGATGTGATCACGTTAATCGAATAACAACTCATGTCTATGGTTAGGAAACATAACCATCATTGATTCAATGAGCTAGTCAAGTAGAGGCAAACTGGTGACAATCTGTTTGTCTATGTATTCACACATGTACTAAGTTTCTGGTTAATACAATTCTAGCATGAATAATAAACATTTATCATGATATAAGGAAATATAAATAACAACTTTATTATTGCCTCTAGGGCATATTTCCTTCAGTCTTCACACAGTGAAGTCAAATAGAGCAAATAAGCAATGACTTCATGAAGCTAAACAGTAAGGTAGGGTGAAGTGATAGAACCAGTAGCTAGACGAAGACAAGGATTTGGTGGACCATTTCCAGTTGCTGTGACATTGCATGTCTGGTTAGGGAGGCTGAGATTGAACTCAGAAGACCGCGTCTTCACCTTATTCCCCTTGAGCTAGGGACACTTAGTCCTCGCCCAATCACGCTAGTGAGTCTTCAAGGTAGACTTCCAAACCTTCACCGACTTCATTCATCGGCGATTCACAATGGCTCGTGGATCCTCAGAACGCGACGCCTAACCGACTGGAAGATACACAATCTTCAAGTGTAATAAGTCTTTAGACCACGCGGATAGGAAGACTTCAGTGATGCTTAACACTCTGTGGCTCTGGGTGTTTTGGGCTATGTCCTTGCAAGGGTTCTGTCTCAAAGGCTTCGGAGGTGGCATGCTCTCAAACGACAAAAGTCGTGCAATAACTCTAAGCAGCCACCAATTTATGGTGTAGGGGGTGAGCTATTTATAGCCAGGAGGCAACCTGACCTGATATGTCCGAAATGATCCTAGGTCAATACGGAACCGACAAGTGTCCAACTGTCGGATTTCAACCACAGGCAGCAGCTTGACTTGGTATACAAGAAAACCTGACTCATCCAATTCTAGATAAGATTTGCTCTCATTGTCTGCACTCGAAGACATAGAATTTGGGTTGAGCATCACATCACTTTTCTGACTCTATTCACTTGGA
The DNA here is from genome assembly GCF_003073215.2 of Triticum urartu. NCBI lineage: Eukaryota > Viridiplantae > Streptophyta > Magnoliopsida > Poales > Poaceae > Triticum > Triticum urartu. Next base: position 398,431,450 of record NC_053025.1, on the reverse strand, counting down.
CCCCACTTAACAGTTTGGTGGTTCCTACGACTCAAGAAAGAAGAAAAAGGAAATGAAACTACAAAAGAAACGATTTCTTCGCAAGCCATTGTCTTCACGTGAATGTCTTCACACATCATTATCTTTGACGTGAATGTCTTCACGAACCACCATTGTCTTCAATGTCTTCACACATTTTTAGGGGTCATCTCTGGCAGGTAAACCAAACCAATGAGGGACTTCTACCTGTGTTATCCTGCAATTCTCAATAACATATTAGTCCCGCAACCACGTTTGTCGTCGATACTCCAAAACCAACTAGGGGTCGCACTAGATGCACTTACAATCTCCCCCTTTTTGGTGATTGATGAAAACTAGTTGAAGTTTTCAACGGGGATAAAAAATATGTGAAAGTTAAAGAACGCAATCATTGGCTTCATGAAATTGAAAGGGCTCCCCTAAAGATGTGCATACAAGTACATTGCCTTTGAATGCAAATGCACATGGCAGGTTCTGCTTTTTGGAGATCTCCTTCAACTGATGAAGACAATTCATCGTGCATACAAAAATGTAGTGAAGATAATGACATGCATAATGAAAAATGGGTGACTTCAGAATGACTTCATGCGGAATTTATTATCGCAATAAAAGGTAGCAGCAAAAGTGGCAGACGACCAACAGTTCTTACGTGCAAAATCAACAGTTCAAGAACGAGAGTTGCAAAACTTAACAAAAATAAGCACCCGACCCGTATAGACCCACTTGAAGACTATCAACTTGTATGCTTCTCCCCCTTTTGTCAGATATGACCAAAAAGGAGTGAGGACATAGAGTGTCTAAGCGTTTCCCGGAGGAGTTGGTGTAGTTGCTGGGGCAGCAGGATCGATGTGGGAGTTGGGCAGTGCAGAAGGGCCTAATGCAGAATCGTGATGCACTGAAGCCATAGATGGTGAAGTGGCATTGTCCTCCTCATCAGTAACTCGTGCAACAACAGTTGGAGCCGAAGATGAGTAGTCAGAATCTTTAATGGATGGTGTTGAACGCCAACTTGCTGACTGTGGAGGCCTGGGGTCAAACTTGAAACGTTCAGTGAAGCCATTTGCTGTAAGTCCATCTTCAGAGCATAGCAGAGTGAGGCTCTTCCAGGCACACTGGCGGGCTTCATGAGGCACGCTGGCGGGCTTCATGAGGAACAAAGGAATTCTTGGTGGAGAGGTTGCGTATACGATTGACATCCACAAAAAGATTTTGTATCTGACGCTTCATCCAATCATGATGCCTATCATGGTTCGGATGAAGAGAAATGAGAAGTTCTCCGTCATTAAGAACACGAGCATGCTTCTGAGGCCTTTGGGCTACTGTGCTAGTTGTTGCATCAGTGGGAGCACGATGCAACAACCTTAGCTAACCGACGAGAGGACCACCTGCAGTTGGTGGATTCGTCACACGAATAGCATCAAGTGGTGCTGAGAAGTTTTGAAAAGCGACATTGTCTTCACGCACTGGTTCCTTTGCAGGCTCTGGATAGATGGCTTCATGAGACATATCCACTTTAGGCAGAAAAACCACATGATTGCATGCTAAAGCTTGATAATTGTTGGTGGAGTGAAGGTTGATCAGCCACATAACCCATGGTGCATAGAATTTGAGGCCAAAAAGATCAATTCCCGAAGCTGCCAACTAACGGATGAAGAAGTCTTGAGTATTGAACATGATGCCATTCAGAATGTAGGAGACCAATGTCTTCATGGTGCCTTCAATCTTGGCATGCGGAGAGTGCCCTTTGATTGGCTATAGAGTATGCGTCAGTATATGATAGATGGTGCGGGGCAGGTACTCGAGGTCATCCACATAGAATTCTTTGGGATATTCAGCATCCACTCGCAATGGCTTCATCATTCTCAGCATTTGACTCATGTTGGGCTCTGGCTTCTGGAAGATGCTCTCAAGTTCCCGTTCATAGCGCTGACAACCTGGCTCATAGAGATCACCATGAGTGGGCAGAGAAGTAAGGTCGATGATGTCTGTAAGTGCATCTAGTGCCACCCCTAGTTGGTTTTGGAGTATTGACGACAAACTTGGTTGAGGGACTAATGTGTTTGTGAGAATTGCAGGATAAATAGGTAGTAGTCCCTCAATGATTCGGTTTACCTACCAGAGATGACCCCTAAAAATGTATGAAGACGTTAAAGACAATGGTGGTTTGTGAAGACACGCACGAAGAAGATAATGACATGTGAAGACATTCACTTGAAGACTATGGAGTGCGAAGACATAGTTGTTTCGTAGTTTCCTTTTTGCCTTCATTGAGTCATAGGAACCACCGTACTATTAAGTGGGGTCCAAGTGAACAAAGTCAGATGACTAATGTGATGCTCAACCAAAATCATATGTCTTCGAGCGAAGACAATGAGAGCAAATCTTATCCAGAGTTGGATGAGTCAGCTTTTCTTGTAGCCCAAGCCAAGCTACCACGTGTGTTTGAAATCCGACCGTTGGACACGTGTCAGTTCCTTAGTGACCCAGGGTCATTTCAGACATATCATGTCAGGTTGCCTCTGGCTATAAATAGCCCACCCCTACACCATAATTCGTGGCTGCGCAGAGTTAGTGATCAGCTTTTTTCATTTGAGAGCAACCCGCCTCGGAAGCCTTTGAGAGAGAGATCATTGTGAGGACAAAGCTCAAACACCCAGATCCAAAGAGTGTTAGGCATCACTGAAGTGTTTCTGTCTGTGTGACCTGAAGACTTGTTACACTTGAGGACTGTGAATGCTCCAGCTAGTTAGGCGTCGCGTTCTGAGCATCCAAGAGTCATTGTGGATCGCTGGTGAACAAAGTCTGTGAAGGTTTGTAAGTCTACCTTGAAGACTTACCAGAGTGATTGGGCGAGGACTAGGTGTCCTTAGCTCAAGGGGAATAAGGTGAAGACGTGGTCTTCTAAGTTCAATCTCAGCCTCCCTAACCAGACGTACAGTTGTCACAGCAACTGGAACTGGTCTACCAAATCCATGTCTTCACCAGGCTACTGGTTCTATCCCTTACTTCCTTTACATTTCAGTTTGTCTTCATGAAGTAATTACTTGCTTGCCTAATCTATTTGACTTCACTGTGTGAAGACTATTACTTGTTTGGCTTAATACTGTCTTCCATTCTGATCATACTACCTAGTTGCTGTTAGTCTTCGTACTTTCACTATACTGTTACTTGACTATGGCTTGTCTAGTGTAGTTTCATCTTCCGCTGCATACCATATAGGCTCATTCCAACGGTTTGTCTTCAAAGACCTCATGTTTTGAAAACTTCCATAAAAATCGCCTATTCACCCCCCCTCTAGTCGATAACTAGCACTTTCAATTGGTATCAGAGCAAGGTGCTCCCTTGCTCTGTGTGATTCAATTTCACCACCTAGAGTTTTAGCTATGTCGACTGCAAGGATAATCAAGGTCTCCGTTGTGTGCCCTATTTTTGATGGTCATGATTATCCCAAATGGAAGGCCATGATGAGGAAACGCCTCCTTGCGATGAACAATGAGTTGTGGACCATCAAAGATATTGGTCTTATCGATCTTTGCAAGATGGCGCATGCCGAGGACATTCGCAAGTACACTCAACTAGATATTATGGTGAAGGATATCATATGCTCTTGCCTGTCCAGAGATGAGTTCAGGCGCATCATGCATCTCTGTAATGCAAAGCTTATATGGGACCGGATCTCTGATGTTTATGAAGGTCATGGAACTCGTCAGGACCCCTGGTTCCACGAATTCAAGGAGTCACTTAAGACAATGACTTTCGAACCTGAGCCATCTTCTCCGACCTACTGCTTCATGGCACAAGATGCTAAGGTAAACTCATGCGATGCCTACTTCGAAACCTCTAGTGAAGATGACTCTGAGTGTGAATCCAAACCCAGCTACAAGACTCTTGCTAAAATTGCAACTGAACAACAAAATGCTATGGAACATATTTAAAAATTGCTAGATAAAAGCGAGGACTTGTTGGACGCGAAAATGAATAGAACTCAGTACTTAATTGAAGACATCAAAATTCTTCATGTTAAGTATGAGGAACTTGAAAGTAGTCATGAAACTCTCTTAGCTACTCATGAGAAGCTTTCCTATGATTATCTTCAAAGGAAGCAAGAACTAGAGAGACTGAGAGCGTCTCATGAAGATCTTCAAAAGGAGAACGATTCACTTCGCGCCCAACAGATCAGTTCCGCTCGGGAAGACATTGTGCCACCATGTTTAAAATGTCTTCAGCGTGATAATGTTGTCTTTGTTGCTGAATGTTCTACTACTGCTGATGTTACAATATCTTCAACTGCTGATGTGGTGACTAACCCCTCTTTTGAGGATACCACTACTATTGCTGATGAGAATGCTAGGTTGAAGACATTTCTTGAAACAACACGTACAGAAGCCTCAAAGGGCATCAGACACTATGTGATGTCCTCAAGAAATAGATTTTGAACCGAAACCCTAAGAAAGAGGGTGTTGGGTTTGAGAGGAAAATGAATGTTGATGGTTCTTACTGGAAGCCTGAGCAGTACCCCAAAACCTTGTGGGTTGCTGCAAAGGGCCCTTCAGTGGACCCATCCACCTTATCTGGCTTCACTTGTGGTAATCCCATTATCATTGATGAATCCTTTGACGCCAATTATATGTTGTTTAAGAATCAAAATGGTGAAGTGTTTGCCAGATTTATTGGAACTAACTGTAGCAACAGGCCACCTTTGAAGAAGATTTGGGTGCCCAAAAGTTGTCTTCAGAAGCTTCCCGTGAATGTCATCATGACACCACCTGGGAAGAAGACAAACCCAGAGCAAAGGCTTCATATGGCCCCAAGGCTTCATACAAACAGAGGACCGCATAAGGTCACCCTAACTCCAATGTTTTGCAGGGAAACCATACTCAGACTTATGAATATGAGTGTGTTTCTTCAAATCGCTATATTAATAAAAGAAAGAACTTTTCTGCTTATTCTTATGAGTATTATTCACCTCCTGCAAGGCTATTTGCTAGGGCTCCAAAGCCAAAGTTCTCAGATGCTGCACTTAGACTCATTGCTTCAAAGCCACCCCTGAATATGTGGGTGGTTAAGAAGAATTAACTTTCTCTTGCAGGGAAAGGCCTCCAGCTGAAAATCAATGTCTTCTAATGCTAATGCTGGGGACCTGAAACATCATGTGGGACGCAAGATAAAATGCCAGAATGGTCTTACCATTTACTTCATCCCAGGATTTCTTGACAAGCATCCTATCTTACCTAACAAGAATCTCAACTTTGATAATATGCTTGTTCATTATATGTTTGTGCTTCACAATACTCTTGGTGAAGCCTATCCTGCTAACTGTACTATAGGGTACGACTCCGAAAGCTACTGAGTCGATCATGGATAGTGGATGCACTAACCACATGACTGGTGATCGAAGCCTTCTCATGGATTCAACCCTACGACCATCTACTAAAAGTAACATCACGTTCGCAGACACTGGTAAAAGCAAGGAATTGGTCCTAGGTAGAGTTGCAATCTCAAACGATCAGCACATGGTGTCGGTGGGAACGACACCTATGGGGTCACTGGGATCCCTTCTACGGTAGGCGGGCGCGGGGTTGTGAGAAGAGCCGGTCTGACAGGGAGCACACGGATCATTTACCCAGGTTCGGGCCGCGAAGATGCGTAATACCCTAGTCCTGCTTTGGTGGATGTATTTGAGTGTTCTTGTGTTCTTGAGCTAGCTACGGGGTGCAACTTGCCCAAAAGAGCTGAATCCCCCTCCTGGTCGCCTCGAGCCTCCTTTTATAGGCAAAAAGGGGTCGTCACAGTGGCACACAGGAGGTGGAAAGGTCTACAGCCGATGAGACTATCCTCTGGGACCGTCGTACAAACACATTTAATGTGCTACCGACGTGCCCCCTTGCTTTATCGGGGACGCCAGGGAAGCACGTCCCAGCTATCATCGCCTCTCCTGGCCTTGACACATGTCTGAGCTAACGGGGCATCGTGGCGCCACGTTGGCTGGCTGCTGGGTTGGCGCGGTGCTGGAGCTTTCAGGAAGACTTGCATGCCACCACGCAGGAGCTTGCTGGGTTGGTGTAGAAGCCGCACGTCGCCATGCAGGCGCCTGCTCAACTGGTTGAGTTGGCAGCTTCATGGGGACAGCGGTGGATTCTTGGCTGGCGCAAGCCTGGAAGTGGCCCTGCGGATGCCCTCGGCAAGGTTCTTGCTGGGGGCCCTGCAAGGGTCTTGTTGTGGCGTTGCTGTCATCCCTGGGAAGAGTCTTGCCAGGGGTCTTGTGGATTTCCTCGGCTAGGATCCTGCCGAGGGTCGCCGTCTTCTGGTCCTCATCTGAACTCATATTTTTATGATCTTGACGAAGATTTGCATGCCACCACAAAGGCGCCTCCCGAGCCTTGGCTCCAATGTAGCTGATTGGGTCGGAGCCTGTGGGCTCAACGGTGGCTCGCTCTGCTGGTGTTGGGCAAGTTGCCCCGGCAAGGCTCTTGCCGGGGCTGCGGGGGCCGCCTCGGCAAGGATCTTGCCGAGGGATCCCACCTCGCCCTCTTGCCCTCCTGTGCTTCTAGTCTTGGCATCGCCTTGGTTGTCTTGTGCTTCGGCTTCTCTCCGACTTCCCTCCTCTGCCCTGCTAAGTGTGGCCGCGGCGCGTGGCTCTGACTGCCCGTGCACAAGTAAAGGGGTCAAAAGGAGAGCCCCTACTTTTGTACACTGACACATGGATAAAGTGATGCTTGTTGAATCCCTTGATGTATGCTATTTTTCTCGAGAGAAGCCACTAGTGAAATCTACGGCCCCCGGGTCTATTCTTTATCATATTTGCTTTGAGATACATTTTTATTTGATTTTGCTTTCAGATCTATTATTCTAAAAACCCAAAAATACCTTGCTGCACTTTTTCTCTATTTATTTTGTTCTGTTTCATTGCAAGATCTATTTATCCAAAACCATACAAACCAATCTATCTTTTACCCGAGAGGGATTAACAACACCTCTTACGCGTCGGGTTGCAAGTATTTGTTCTTTGTGTGGAGGTACCATTTACATTGTGTTGCTTGGTTCTACAACTGGTTTGATAACCATGGTTTCATAACTGAGGGAAATATCTACTAAAGTTGTTCTACATCATCACTTCCTCTTCGAGGATATAATGATGCGGACACGAGCCATCACCATACAGGAAGCAAAAGTGAGTATGCTTAGACAATATTTCTAACATTTGATCAATAAATGGTAAGGGTTAATGATCTTTTCTAGTAGCATATTTTAGTTTTCTAAAATCAATTACCATCCTATAACCAGCCACAATTCTTTGTGGAATACGTTCATTTTTATCGGTAGGAAAAATTGTAATGTTTCCTTTATTAGGGACACAATGAATAGGACTTACCTATCTACTATCAATTATAGGATAAATTATACCTGCTTCCAGAGGCTTTAATATTTCAGTTATCACCACTTCCCTCATCTTAGGATTTAATCGCCGTTGATGATCAACAACTGGTTTAGCATCAGGCTCCATATTAATTTTATGCTGACATAGAGTGGGACTAATGCCCTTAAGATCGTCAAGAGTATATCCAATAGCAGCACAGTGCTTCCTCGGAGTTTTTAGTAATCTCTTTTCTTCATGCTATAAAAGGTTAGCACTAATAATAACATGATATATCTTCTTTTCATCAAGATAAGAATATCTCAGTGTATTAGGGAATTGTTTTAATTCAAACACAGGATCACCGTTAGGTGGAGGAGGATCTCCAAGAGTTTCAACGGGAAAATTGTGTTTAAGAATAGGTTGTTGATCAAATAACATCTTTTCTATTTCATTTCTTTCATTCAAGTTCATATCATTTTCCTGGTGTAGCAAATATCGTTCTAACGGATCAGTTGGAGGTACGGCAATAGAAGAAAGACCAATAATTTCATATTTACTAGGCAGTTATTTATCACGAGGTTGTCTATGAAGCTTAGAGAAATTAAACTCAAGAGATAAATCACCATAGTTAAAGCTGGCAGTTTCTTTAGCGCAATCAATCTTAGCATTAACAGTATTCAAGAAAGGTCTTCCAAATATAATGGGACAAAATCATCTTGTGGATAACCAGGAACTAGAAAATTAGTAGGTTATTTCATTTTCCCACACAAGTCTCTATTAGCAAGCTAAATAGTAACATCAATGTCTTCTATTTCAGCAGGAGCAATATCATTCATAATTTCTTGATATAAGGTAAATGCGATAGCACTCATACTAGCACCGAAATCACATAAGCCATGATAACAATGATCCCCTATTTTAACAGAGACAAGTGGCTTGCCAACCATAGGCTTATTCTTATCTTTATCATCGGGTTTAGCAATTCCAGCAGCTTCACCACATAAATAAATAATATGCCCATCAATATTATCGACCAAGAGGTCCTTAACCATAGCAACATTAGGTTCAACTTTCATTCGTTAAGAGGGTCTATGTCCTCTAATATTACTTTTGTTAACCACGGTTGAAACCTTAGCATGTTCCTTTATCCTAATAGGGAAAGGTGGTTTCTCAATATAAGTAGTAGACACAAGTGAATCAACATTGTAAATGATAGTTTCTTCTCTAACTATAATGGGCTCCTCAATCTTTTCTTTAACAGGGGGTGATATTTAAACCACTTATCCTTAGGGAGATCAACATGAGTAGCAAAAGATTCACAAAAGAAAGCTACTATCTCAGAGTCAAAGTCCATATTTAATAAGTGCTAAACTTGTGAAAAGCATCAATATCCATAAAATATTTAACACAATCGAACTTAAGTGTTATACCTGACTCATTACCTTAGTCGAGTTCCCAATCTTTAGAGTTGCGTCTAATTCTTTTCAGAAGATTCCATCTGACTTCAATATCTTTTGTCAGTGTTTTGGGAATGGGGGTACCCATACTTGCCTGCCTACGGCCCACGGCGTGGCTCCATCGACAGCCTGGTACAGCCCAGCTTCAGCATCAACAACTCAAGACCCTCGCGAGGGGCCAAGCCTCGCGAGGCGGACGATGCCAATGCCTCCATGGAGAGCAGTCTCCTCAGGCTGGCTCCCGAGGAGCGGAGATATCTATGCAAGGCTCACTTCGTGAGATTCGGATGACGTGAGCCGCGAAGACCAAGGCTAGGAGGGCACCAGCGGGCGCAGTGTACCAGTTTCCTCTTTGGTTCCATTGAGGAAAGCGCAGGCGAGGAGTCCCGAGGAATCAACCAAAGGTTTCCATTCCAGTGCAACAAGACCAAGACCGCCAGGATGGCAGGATGGAGGTCATCGCTGAGCCCACCCCGGCGTCACCACTAGAGGCTTTTGCAGGCGAAGACTACTTTTGTCAGGGTGGCATGTACTAGTTGTCTCCCTTCGAATTTGGCCATTGTGGGATCCCTTCACGCCTTCATTTGGGAAGAGGACCAAGGCCACTATAAATAGGACTTAGCCACCACCATAGAGGGGGATAGATCATTCTGGTCACCCTCACACCCACCAGCTCTTCAAGTACAAGAACACTCCTCCTCCCGAGGTTGTTCTCCCACTATACTAGTTCATCTTCAGCCCCTGGAGGCCAATACACCACAAAGCAGGAGTAGGGTTTTACACCACAAGGTGGCCCGAACCTAGGTAAACTGTTGTGTCCCTTTTCCGTTCAGTTCATCGAGCTAGGCCGTGAGATTAGTGTGTAGGCATACTGGGGAGGAAGAGTTCTTCGCACACACCCAAGAGTTTGAACCTCTCAAGGGTCTGCGGAACCCGAAATCCGAAATTTGGCGTGCCAGGTAGGGGTGTGTTGGAGCCTCACTTCTTCTAGTCGGTCTTCCACCACCCTGCAGTTTTTATGGCTAACGATCCGAGGGCTCACATCGAGCACTGGGCAGCTAGGCCCACCCGGGCAGTGTCGTCCGCCCAAGAAGATCTCCACTCTGCGCTCCTGGTGGCTCGCACGCTGCCCAACGCCGTCGGACGCGGGTGGCGCGGGCCGGCGCCATCCGCCCTCGTGCCACCACATAATCTTCGGGCTACGCCGCAGCAACGGCACCACACACTCACCGGGAGCAGGAAAACATGCGCGCTGCGCTCATCGTGGCGCGAGAGCTGCTGTGTTGTAGATTGGCGGAAGGTGGCCGCGATGCCTTGCTGGAGCGTGTCGCCAAGCTGCTTGATGCTGCCTGCAGGGGCGTGGCACCCTTCTACAACTAGCCCATGCCGCAGATTATGGCGGGGCCGCGTGCCGGACCCCGCCGCATTCGTGCACCCCCTCCTGGAGCACCGCGGGGACTTGACGACGTCAACATGGCCTGCAGCATTGCCCATCCTACCTCGACTGTGCCGCCCCCGGGCGAGGCAAGATCAGGCGGTCCCTTCTGGGTCCGCGCTGGGACATCGCCTCACAGACATCGGAGCCTGGCGCTGGGCCTGGTGGCCCGCAACGCAGGGCACCCGGGCGACGGCCCTAGCGTAGCAATTTCATATGCCTACGTGCCCCCCATGATGGACCTGACATACATGCCAAGGGAAGGCCCACACCCGGTCCCCGTGCCAGGTTGGGTAGCGGGGGCACAAGAGACTGGTGCCTTCCACGAGCCGCCCCGGAGCTTCATCTGCCCCTTCAACGACAACAAACATCGGGTACAGCCGATCTCTCAGGAGCATGATTATGCTAACCATGGACCGCAGGTGAACCAGGGCATGGCGGCAGCAAAAGACCCCAGGGCGATGGCACCGCTCCAGGTGAGTTGAGCGCGCTGGTGGCTGCATGGGGGGAGCCCGGAGCCATGGCCTCCCCCGCGTTGAATGGAGCAAGGCACTGCGCGGAGGTAGGTCCTCTGCCGGCGAAGGCGTCTGCGAGCCCTTCCCCCCGGCGGAGGGCCTGTGGTCATCGAGGGCGCCACCAGCGTCCCCCTTGCCCCTTGGTCTTGTCCTGGTTTCCAGACGCCCCAACGATGGTCAAGGGAGGCATCGGGCGGGATCCTCACCGAGTGACATGAAGCAAGGCACCATGCTTGTGAAGGTCTCCGCTCGTGACACTTTGACGTAATAATGAGTGGGGCTGTACACGCCCAGGAGTTCCGTGAGTGCCGCCCTCGGGCCTCACGGGGGCTCCAACCCACGTCCAAGTGGAAGGACCATGCTCCGCGCTGGCCGTCGACACTGTGCGCCAATGACTATGCTCACGCCTAGTGAAAGCACTTAGCTCCGCACTTGTGAGCAGACAAGAAGACTAGCTAGGTGCCGGAAGCGGCAATTTGGTTTCGCCTTTCTTTATGTAACTCATCTTGCCGCCTTTTGGAATGAGATTTGGATTTTCGTGTGTTTATCAAAGAAAAACGGGGGGAGCTTTTCTTGTGTCGTTGCGATTTCTTGCTTTCTAGTTTCATGTTTTGAGAGCAAGCTCGCGCCTGCTACCCCTCCCCGCGAGCGCCCCGTGAGTGGGGGCTGGGCTTGGCATGTGTGCGCCAGAGAACGCTCGGGCTCGCCCCAGAAATGCCAGGGCCCCCAAGGGACTGGGGCGCAAACACCACAGGATCGTCGCACGCGCGCCTTGCCGTGATCCGACAATCGGCTCCTCGCGAGGCCCTCTCAGGGGCCCAGCAGGCCCCTCGGAGACCTAAAACCTCGAGAGCCCCGGAGGGCTCGCCTCAGGAGCAAGGCGCGTCCGCGACCTCAGGACCCGCTGATGAAGACATGTACCTAGGGTAGGGACACGGACCTGACCAAAGAGTCTTACCCTAGGACACCCCTAGGAGAAGTCACCTTTTCCTCTACTCGAAGGTATCCCACTCGACGGGTTCAAGACACTCGACCAAGAAGCTATCACTCGACGGGTTCAAGACACTCGACGAAGTCACTCCGCAGGCAAACGGTCGAGTATTAAGTAGTCTTTATGGTCATTATAGCACTTTACTAGGGGCGTTACCAGTAACGCCCAACCTTAAATGTACCTTAAACCCTGCATTACTGAGGGCAGGAGAGGGCCGGCGAACTCTATATAAGCCACCCCCTCCTCAGTATGAAGGGTTCGCACCCCTGTATCCATACACGCATAATCCAGTCGACCGCCTCCGGGCTCCGAGACGTAGGGCTATTACTTCCTCTGAGAAGGGCCTGAACTCGTAAACCTCGCATGTAACAACTTCCCAATAGCTAAGATCTAGCCTCTCCATATTCACCCCCCTACATCACTGTCAGAGTTAGAACCACGACAGTTGGCGCCCACCTTGGGGCAGCAGTCTTAGCGCCCGATTGGAGAAGTTGCGATTTTTCCGATCCCCTTTGATCATGGTTTCGTGTGGAGTTTTGGTGGAGGGCCGCGAGATCCATCTCGGCGCGCTCACGTTCATCGCCGACGACTCCGCCTGGCTTCAGGAGGCGCCACTCGACATCGACGCGCTCCCCGTCCGTGGTGCGACGCATTTCCGCGCATGCGTTCATGGCGTCCTCCTGCGGCAACCGTCGACCCAATATCGGTCGGCCCCCGTATCGTCTCCCCGCTCTGCCTCCCGCCGGCGCAAGTGCTCCGGTCGGTCGAGACTTCAGAGGTGGGTGGGACATGCCGTGGCTCGCCAGTCGGCCACCCCGCAAGTCGCGGCGATCGAGCCCGACGAATCCCTCTGCGGCCTGTTCGACCTGTCGACTGGCTCCGTGGAGACCGCATCCGAGTGCGACAGCAGCGACCCAACGGCTGAGGTTCTGGCGGTCGATGGGACGCACAGTCCTCCTGGTTTCCCTCGCGCTGGTGGAGGCGCGGGTGGGGGCCACCCGTCGCATCCCCACGATGAGTATCTCCCCGAACCTCTCACATCATTACAGCGAGAGGAGCTTCGCCGTCGGAACATGGACGCGCTCCACACTCCTATTGTCGGAGAAACCCCCGAGGCCCGGGCCTTGGAGGACGCGTGCTTGGCTAACCTGGCCGAGCGCACTCGACTGGAGAATCTCCAGCGGGTACTCGACGAGCAAGCGCGTCAGCGGGCTCCCGAGTCCAGTCGACGTCAGCAAGCTCCCGAGTCCAGTCGGCGTCAGCTCTTCCCACCGCCGCAGGTATACCGAACCCCAGTTCAGAATTTGGCTGCTGCGGCCCGTATAGCAGAATCAATTCAACCCTCCCAGTCGGAGGTGGGCAGAGGCTTGTTGCAGATCAGAGCACTGCTTCGGGCGGCGGGAAACCAGAATTCCGCTGTCTCTCAGTCGCGGAACAGGATCCGCAGTCGATCCGTCGCAACGGGTACAGTCGAGTCGGCTCACAGCCCGAGATTGCCCCCGAGGCGTGAGGGACGTGGCGACCGGCATGATCAGTACAGGAGGAATGAGCAGTATGATCACCGATTCGACCGTGATGATCGACGTCGAGTGCCAACCCCTCCCCCGAGGAGTGGGTCATATGCGCCTCGACGGCAAGATGACAGACGCCCTCATAGTGTCGGGCAGAGGATTCCAGTCGACCCCAGGGACCCAGGCTTTGACGCGAGGTCTGTCCTCATTCAAGGCTTGGTTGACAGGAACAGGGCTCATCGTGAAGGCCAGAACAGAGATGCGCCCGCCAGCAGCAGAGCACGTGTTTCAGGGCCAGAGTGTTTCAGTCGAGCCATCAGGGCCGCAGTGATTCCTCCCAATTTCAGGCTGGCGACTGGGGTCAGCAAGTTCACCGGTGAATCTAAGCCTGACACTTGGCTCGAAGATTACCGAGTGGCTATACAGATTGGCGGCGGCAACGATGAGGTGGCCATGAAGCATTTGCCTCTCATGTTAGAGGGCTCAGCCAGGGCGTGGCTGAATCAGTTGGCACCCAGCAGCATCTACACCTGGGAGGACCTCTCCCGAGTGTTTGTCACAACTTTTGAAGGAACATGCAAGCGACCTGCAGGCCTTACAGAGTTGCGGTCTTGCGTGCAGAAGCCAAACAAAACCCTGAGGGAATACATCCAGAGGTGGATCACACTGCATCACTCGGTTGAGAATGTGCCAGACCATCAAGCAGTTTGTGCCTTCAAGGAAGGCGTTAAATACAGAGAGTTGAATTTGAAGTTCGGCCGAACTAGAGAGATGTCTCTGAATCGGTTGATGGAGATTGCCACCAAGTATGCTAATGGTGAAGACGAAGACCGACTCCGAAGCGGCAAGCTCAAGGCGGTCGCCCAAGAAACCGGAGGAAACTCCAGTCGGAAACAAAAGCAGAAGGCCGAGCCGGCCGCTCCTGGGGAGGCCCTGGCCGTAGCCTAGGGAAACTTCAAGGGAAAACCCAAAGGCCCCTGGAAGCCCAAGAAAGTCAAGGATCAAGATGGAAATGATGTTTTGGATCTGCCATGCCACATCCACACCAAGAAAGATGAAGAGGGTAATTTCATTTACCCAAAGCATACCACTCGACAGTGTCAACTCCTGATCCAGCAGTTTTAGGGCAAACAGCCCAAAGACAAGGAAAAAGAGTCGGACAGAGTTGAGGACAAGGAAGACAGTGACGATGGATACCCCCAAGTCAATTCCACGCTGATGATTTTTGCCGATGTCAAGAGCAAAAGTCGACCAAAAGTCATCAACCGTGAGGTGAATATGGTCGCTCCGGCAACACCCAGTTATCTGAAGTGGTCTCAGACTGCCATCACGTTCGACCAGTCTGATCACCCTACGCACATTGCCACCCCTGGGAGGCAAGCGTTGGTGTTCGACCCAATTGTCGAAGGCACTCGACTGACCAAAGTCTTGATGGATGGTGGCAGTGGTCTGAACATACTATACGCTGAAACTTGGAAAGGAATGGGCATTCCGATGTCCAGACTGAGTACCAGTAACATGAGCTTCCACGGAGTCATTCCTGGCAAGAAAGCCGAATCACTCGGCCATATTGCTCTTGATGTGGTTTTCGGTGATTCAAAGAATTACCGCAAGGAAAAGTTGACATTCGAGGTTGTGGACTTCCAAAGTGCTTATCATGCCATTTTGGGCAGGCCAGCTTACGCGCGCTTCATGGCTCAACCATGTTACGTGTACCTCAAACTGAAGATGCCTGGCCCTAAAGGGGTAATCACTGTTACAGGCAATCGGAAGAAGGTAGAAGAGTGCTTTCAGAAAGGCTCAAAGATTGCAGATGCTCAGATGGCAGTGGTCGAGCTGCAAGAGTACCAAAAGACTGCCGATCCGAGTGAATTGCTACGGGCCAAGAAGCCTGCTTCAGAGCCAGCTTTTCAGTCGACCGGTGAAACAAAGACGGCTCATATTCACCCGACCGACCCTGACACTGCTCCGACTCACATCTCGACGATGCTCGACTCCAAATAGGGAGAAGCGCTCATCCAGTTCCTCCGTGAGAACTGGGACGTCTTCGCATGGAAGCCTTCTGACATGCCTGGAGTTCCCAGGGGGCTGGCTGAGCACCGTCTGCGAGTTGACCCGAAGTTCAAGCCCGTGAAAGAACATCTTCGACGGTCCGCCGTCCAGAAGAGGAAAGCCATTGGTGAGGAGGTGGCTCGGCTCTTAGCAGCGGAGTTCATCTGAAAGATTTACCACTCCGAGTGGCTCGCCAATGTCGTCATGGTCCCCAAGAAGGACAAGTCACTTCGCATGTGCATTGATTTCAAACATATCAATCGGGCCTGCCCGAAAGATCATTTCCCTCTCCCCCGCATCGACCAGATAGTGGACTCGACCGCGGGATGTGAGCGTTTGTCTTTTCTAGATGCTTATTCAGGGTACCATCAGATCCGTCTGTATGGGCCTGACGAGATCAAAACGGCTTTCATCACCCCATTTGGGTGCTTCTGTTATGTCACCATGCCCTTCGGCCTCAAGAATGCTGGAGCCACGTTCATGAGGATGATTCAGAAGTGTTTGCTCACTCAGATCAGTCGGAACGTAGAAGCATACATGGATGATATTGTGGTTAAGTCACGGAAAGGTTCCGACCTACTGACTGACCCTGAAACCTTTGCTAACCTCAGGAGATATGATATCAAGCTCAATCCATCAAAATGCACATTCGGAGTTCCAGGTGGAAAGTTACTCGGTTTTCTCGTTTCCGAATGAGGAATCGACGCTAACCCCGAGAAAGTTGCCACCATACTCCGGATGAAGCGCCCCGTGCGTATACACGATGTCCAGAAGCTCACATGTTGCTTGGCCGCTCTAAGTCGATTCATTTCTCGACTCGGTGAGAAAGCGTTGCCTCTTTACCGACTGATGAAGAAGTCTGACAAGTTCGAGTGGACTCCAGAAGCTGACGCAGCGTTTGCAGAACTCAAAGCTCTGCTCTCCACCCAGCCGATGCTTGCTGCCCCAATCAGCAAAGAGCCTTTGCTGCTGTACATTGCGGCCACGGGACAAGTTGTCAGTACAGTACTCACGGTCGAGCGGGAAGAAGAAGGAAAGGCCTTCAGAGTTTAGCGCCCAGTCTATTATCTGTCTGAAGTTTTGACCCCTTCAAAACAAAGATACCCTCACTACCAGAAGCTTGTATATGGGATTTACATGACCACGAAGAAGGTTGCACATTACTTCTCTGACCACTCCATTACAGTCGTCAGCGACGCCCCACTGTCAGAGATTCTGCATAACAGAGATGCAACTGGTCGAGTGGCCAAGTGGGCGATTGAACTCCTTCCCTTAGATATCAAGTTTGAAGCAAAGAAGGCTATTAAGTCCCAAGCAATCGCCGATTTCATCGCCGAGTGGATTGAACAGCAACATCCGACTCAAGTTCACTCGGAGCACTGGACCATGTTCTTCGATGGATCTAAGATGCTGAATGGTTCCGGTGCTGGGGTAGTTCTAGTCTCCCCCCGAGGAGATAAGCTCAGATACGTTCTCCAGATTCACTTTGATTCCTCCAACAATGAAGCAGAGTATGAAGCACTTCTGTATGGGTTCCGCATGGCCATTTCACTCGGCGTCCGTCGCCTCATGGTCTATGGCGACTCAGATTTGGTGGTTAATCAGGTGATGAAGGAGTGGGACGTCAGAAGTCCGGCTATGACTGGTTATTGCAATGCAGTGAGAAAGCTAGAAAAGAAATTCGAGGGGTTAGAGCTTCATCACATCCCCCGACTCAAAAATCAAGCAGCTGATGATCTGGCAAAGATAGGCTCCAAGAGAGAAGCCATTCCCAGCAATGTGTTTTTGGAGCACATCCGCTCGCCATCAGTCCAGGAGGATCCTTTCATAGAAGAAGCCCCACAACCGAAAAGTGCCACAGATCTGACTGAAGTCGAAGTTCCTGCTGTGGTCGACCTGATCATGGAAGTCTTGGCAATCACTCCCGACTGGACGATACCGTACATCGCGTATATCCTAAGGAAAGAGCTCCCAGAGGACGAGGAAGAGGCTCGACAGATCGTCCGCCGATCCAAGGCCTTCACAGTCATAAAGGGGCAGTTGTATAGAGAAAGCATGACTGGAATCGGTCAGAAGTGCATAACACCAGAAGAAGGTCGGATGATCCTTGATGATATCCACTCAGGGACCTGTGGCCACCATGCGTCCTCTCGGACCATTGTGGCTAAAGCATACCGAGCGGGATTCTACTGGCCTAGAGCAAATGAGATGGCAAACGAGATAGTCAACAAGTGTGGAGGGTGCCAGTTCTACTCCAACATGTCACACAAGCCTGCATCAGCCCTGAAGACCATTCCACTCGTCTGGCCCTTTGCTGTTTGGGGACTAGACATGGTTGGTCCGCGGAGAACAGGCAGAAGTGGTTTCACTCATGTGCTTGTGGCAGTCGACAAGTTTACCAAATGGATTGAAGCTAAGCCTATCAAGAATCTTGATGCTTGCACTGCTATCAGTTTCGTCAGAGGGATAACATTCAGATATGGAGTCCCGCATAGCATCATCACTGACAATGGGTCAAACTTCGATTCGGACAAGTTCAGAACTTTTGCGCCTCTCAAGGCACTCGAGTCGACTACACATCGGTCGCCCATCCCCAGTCGAATGGACAAGACGAAAGAGCAAATGGTCTGATTCTCAAAGGACTAAAGCCTCGACTGATGCGTGATCTCAAGCACGCGGCAGGTGCTTGGGTCGATGAGCTTTTGTCAGTTCTGTGGGGATTGAGGACCACCCCTAACCGGTCGACTGGAAGAACTCCATTCTTTCTGGTTTATGGAGCCGAAGCGGTTCTGCCAAGTGATCTTCTTCACAACGCGCCCCGAGTCGAGCTTTACGCCGAAGATGAAGCAGAACAGGCCCGGCAAGATGCAGTCAACCTCCTAGAAGAAGAGAGAGAGATGGCCATGATCAGATCGACCATTTATCAGCAAGACTTGCGTCGATTCCACGCCCGGAATGTGAAGAGTCGAGCCTTCCAAGAATGAGATTTGGTCCTCCGGGTGGATCAACAGAAACCACACAAGCTTGCTCCTACTTGGGAAGGCCCCTTCATCATCACCAGAGTCCTCCACAATGGAGCGTATCACCTCTACAATGTTGATCGCCAGATCGACGAGCCACGAGCTTGGAATGCGGAACTACTCCGCCCCTTTTACACTTGAGCTCTCCCTTGGATGAGATGTAATAAGAAAAGTTCCTGCAGTTCGTTTTTATCAAAGGCAAGAGTGTTCCATTAATTGTTGTCACTTTTGTTTACATACAAAATCCCCCAGTGGGTGACTTAGCTGCGAATCCGTTTCGCCTAAGTTTGAAAAAATCCTACCGAGTGGAGAACAAACCTCCCACCCGGGGGCTTAGCTGCAGCCCAGTGCTCGCCTAAGTGTTTAAAAAATCCTAGCGAGTGGAGAGCGATCCTCCCACTCAGGGGCTTAGCTGCAGTCCATCACTCGCCTAAGTTCTCTCACTTAGAGACTTCGCTGCAGTCCGGCACTCGCCTAAGTTTGAAAAAATCCTACCGAGTGGAGAGCAAACCTCCCACCCGGGGGCTTAGCTGCAGTCTAGCACTCGCCTAAGTTCTCTCACTTAGAGACTTAGCCGAAGTCCGGCACTCGCCTAAGTTTGAAAAAATCCTACCGGGTGGAGAGCAAACCTCCCACCCCGGGGCTTAGCTGCAATCCAGCACTCGCCTAAGTTCTCTCACTTAGAGACTTAGCCGCAGTCCGGCACTCGCCTAAGTTTGAAAAAATCCTACCGAGTGGAGAGCAAACCTACCACTCGGGGGCTTAGCTGCAGTCCAGCACTCGCCTAAGTTCTCTCACTTAGAGACTTAGCTGCAGTCCGGCACTCGCCTAAGTTTGAAAAAATCCTACCGAGTGGAGAGCAAACCTCCCACCCGGGGGCTTAGCTGCAGTCCAGCACTCGCCTAAGTTCTCTCACTTAGAGACTTAGCCGCAGTCCGGCACTCGCCTAAGTTTGAAAAAATCCTACCGAGTGGAGAGCAAACCTACCACTCGGGGGCTTAGCTGCAGTCCAGCACTCGCCTAAGTTCTCTCACTTAGAGACTTAGCTGCAGTCCGGCACTCGCCTAAGTTTGAAAAAATCCTACCGAGTGGAGAGCAAACCTCCCACCCGGGGGCTTAGCTGCAGTCCAGTGCTTGCCTAAGTGTTTAAAAATCCTACCGAGTGGAGAGCAAACCTCCC